>NC_090732.1:129688086-129695586 GCF_036898095.1 Palaemon carinicauda | reverse complement strand
ATTTATTCTTCGCAAAAGAAAAAGGAATACAGTTGGAACGTAAGGAAACTTGAAGAGGATTTCTGTGATTGGTGTTCCTTTGAATTTCTTGAATGCCTCGTTTGCAGTTGAAACTAGACTTAGATTAAGCCATTTGGCAAATGAAAACATAAATACAAAATTAGGCAGAAAATCAAATTGGTTTAGAATTTTTTGATTTAAGAGTATCCTTAAAGGTAAAATCGATCAATATTGTCTGCTTTTAGTAAGGGAACATTTTATCAAAATTTAAAAAGCAGCCTTACATAACTTATTGGGCGAAGATTATTATTATTATTATTATTATTATTATTATTATTATTATTATTATTATTATTATTATTATTACTATTGTGGTTGTTGTTGTTATTATTTTGAATGGTTACGAATCTCGTATAGGTGACAAGGTCACATGGACTATTTACTTTATACCTTGTATTTTAAACATTGATGGTTTTTTTTTCTCTAGTACCTCAGTTGCGATGCAGATCAATAGGCTAACATGCAGACCTTCCTAACAAATTGCTTACTTCTCGAATCTTGTGAAATAAATCAACAATGAAAGGGAAGATGTTGAGATACTCTCAATAGTCTCAGGTATTTAATGTTTTTATCACAAATTAGTGGAAAGCAGAACTTGCATAATTAAGAACATTATTGGGAATTTAAGGAGAAGTAGTAATTATCAAAGTGTTTTAAGTTAGCTATGTATAAGGTGACTATTTCTTGTACAGGTACTGTGGTATAAGGTGACCATTTCTTGTACAGTTACTGTGGTACAAGGTGACCGTTTCTTGTACAGTTACTGTGGTATAAGGTGACTATTTCTTGTACAGTTACTGTGGTATAAGGTGACCATTTCTTGTACAGTTACTATGGTACAAGGTGGCGCATTTTTTTTGTATAGTTACTGTGGCATAAGGTGACTATTTCTTGTACAGTTACTGTGGTACAAGGTGACCATTTCTTGAACAGTTACTGTGGTACAAGGTGGCGCATTTTTTTTGTATAGTTACTGTGGCATAAGGTGACCATTTCTTGTACAGTTACTGTGGTACAAGGCGACCATTTTTTTTATAGCTACTGTTGTATAAGGTGACCATTTCTTGTACGGTTACTGTGATATGAAGGGACCATTTCTTGTACAGTTATACTGTGGTATAAGGTGACCATTTCTTGTACTGTTACTGTGATATAGGGTGACCATTTCTTGTACAGTTACTGTGATATAAGGGGACCATTTCTTGTACAGTTACTGTGGTATAAGGTGACCATTTCTTGTACGGTTACTGTAGTATAAGATAACCATTTTTTGAACAGTTACTGTGGTATAAGGTGACCATTTCTTGTACAGTTACTGTGGTATAAGGTGACCATTTTTTTGTACAGTTACTGAACTAGGTTATTAAGGGATCTCTAATTATTATCGCTTATTTTTGGTTGTATTTATTGGACTGTGGCAAAGGCTGGGAGCCTTTAGTGACCCTTTAGTGAACTTGACTAATTTTTCTAAAGTAACTTACCTAATTTTATGACAAATGCCAAATTTCAACGTGAAATAATTTTATTTTGACTACTAGTTACCAGTAAACTCTTGATTTTAATTTACTTGCTACTACGAACTTGTAGAGAATTTGTTGATATAAAAGTCTTTAGTCTTCTCCCCAAAATTGATAGTAATGCTATTCAATAATAGCAATAACAAGACCGGTCCAAGTGATTGTTATGCGTTATTATTTGGCATTTCTGATGTGTTGCACATTTTTCAGTTTTGCGAAACGTGACGCAGTTTCCACTGTATTAGAGTTTCTATTGTATTTTGATTACTACGAAATTTGATGATTTTTTATGGCAACTGTGGTACACAACTACCGGAGTTTAGATAGATTATAATGATGATCGTTGTTGTAATTGAGACTAATTCCATATAATTGCTTTATGTGAAATTGATGATAATTATAAATCCCATGACCTTATGGGTAGATAGGGTAACAACAATATCCAATTCAGATTTTTTTATTTTAGTAATGTTCGCACATATAATATATATATATATATATATATATATATATATATATATATATATATATATATAATGTGTGTGTGTCTATATATATATATATATATATATATATATATATATATATATATATATATATATATATATATATATATATATATATATATATATAGATATATATATATATATATATACTGTATTAATGACAAATCACTGGAACGTGCGATGTCTCAAGATGACAGCAAGCCGGGAGGAAAAAGGAAACGAAGATTGGACAAGCGCTTTCGTGTTATCATTACACCTCTTCACGGTCTTATGGTTTAAAAATACAATTAGAATACAAAGAAACCTCTGTGATGACGTAAAACAGAAAAAATGAGCAAATTACAAATTACTTGAAAGTTAGTTGTTTAAAAAGGTTAAAAGGTTAAGGAAGGTTAAAAGGTACCATCACCAGCTATTTACAGATAAAAAAAAGTAGAGCATTAGTCTTTTTAGTACAGTTATATATATATATATGTATATATATACTGTATATATATACATATATATATGTATATATATATATATATATATATATATATATATATATATATATATATATATATATATATATATATATATATATCTATATACACATATGCATATATAACTGCGTGCGTGTGTACACGGGTGTATAGGCCTACACGTGAATATATGTACTATATGTGTGCAGATATGTATATGTGTATACTTGTTTATATAGAACTAAAAATGGTCATCAAGACTTTTCATTCGTATTGAATGTTTTGACTTCAATGTTGGTTTTAGGAAGATTGATGTCTGCATTTAAAGTTTAGATTTCCTTTTATATATAACATTAGTTCTCTGTTCTGATATTTATAAATGTTGAACCTAGATTATGTTCTTTGAAGAGGAGAGAGAGAGAGAGAGAGAGAGAGAGAGAGAGAGAGAGAGAGAGAGAGAGAGAGAGAGAGAGAGAGAGAGAGAGCGTTTTTAAAGAGAATTTTTACGGCTTTCGAATTTTTGTGAATAGATTATCGCCGCCAAATATCTATGCAAAAGAGGGAATTAGTTTGAGTTTAGAAGTTTGTTTGCGCTTGAAAATATATTCAGAATGGAATTTACGAGATATCTGATTTTGCTGTGTATTTATTTTGTAATTCCTTAGGGCCAAATAAATGTTTCCAACTGAATTAGTTTTTGTTTATAAAAAGACAAAATTTTTAGTAGCTTTGATAGTTTTACTAAAATAAATAATAAAATAATAAAGGTCATAATACTTTTTTGACTGGATGAAGAGTTCTTTGAATATTTTCTTTGTATATACTGTATATGCGTCTTATATATACAGTATATATATATATATATATATATATATATATATATATATATATATATATATATATATATATATATATATTTATATATATATATATATATATATGTATATATATATGTATGTATATATATATATATATATATATATATATATATATATATATATATATATATATATATATATATATATATATATATATATATATAAACAGGTAGTAGGTTGGCCAGGGCACCAGCCACCTGTTGAGATACTATCGCTAGAGAGTTATTGGGTCCTTTGACTGGCCAGACAGTGCTACTTTGGATCCTTCTTTCTGGTTACGGTTCACTTTCCCTTTGCCTACACGTACACCGAATAGTCTGGCATATTCTTTATCGATTCTCCTCATTCCTCATTCACCTGACAACATTGAGATTACCAAACAATTCTTCTTCACTACTGCACTGTAATTGTTCAGTGGCTACTTTCCTCTTAGTAAGGGTAGCAAGAGACTCTTTAGCTATGGTAAGCAGCTTTTCTAGGAGAAGGACTCTCCAAAATCAAACCATTGTTCTCTAGTCTTGGGCAGTGCCATAGCCTCTGCACCATGGTCTTCCACTATCTTGGGTTAGAGTTCTCTTGCTTGAGGGTACACTCGGGCACTCTATTTTATCTGACTTCTCTTCCGCATGTTTTGTTAAAGCTTTTATAGTTTACATAGGAGATATTTATTTTAATATTCTTAAACTATTTATTTTTTCCTTGTTTCCTTTCCTTACTGGGCTATTTTCCCTGTTGGAGCCCCTGGGCTTATAGCATTCTGCTTTTCCAACTAGGGTTGTAGCTTAATAATAATAATATTAATGATAATAATAATAATAATAGTAAAATAAAATATATATATATATATATATATATATATATATATATATATATATATATATATATATATATATATATATATATATATATATATATACACACATATATATATATATGTATATATATATATATATATATATATATATATATATATATATATATATATATATATATATATATATATATATGGGTGTGCGCGTGTGTGTGTATGGGCATAACATTTTCATTTAATCATACACCATTAAAGGTTTTAGAGCATTTTACTTTTGTTAATTTTTGTTGAAATACATTTATATTTTCTATGTAGTTTCCCCAACTGTTCATTGACCACGACCATTGGGTCTCCGTAAATTCGTGACATCTTCATTTTCTATTTCACATCTTAATGAGATGTAAACTAATTTCAAGGTCATCCTAATGATATAGGATAAGAATTGATATCTTAGAGGGACCTCATGCAATAGGAATAAAAAAGATAATCCTCTTATGTAAATGATGTCGAGATTATCCAAGGTACATTTATTAAGCCAAAGTTAATGAGAATACATTTAAAGTCAAATTATAGTATTTTCACTATAAATTGACGTTATAACTTTGTCATTTTAAACCAAATTAGACATTTGTGTAACGTAACAAGTTTATTGATGATTACTTTCAAGAATGGTTGTCAATATAAGAAATATTAAATAGCATACTAATATAGTTTTGGTTATGGTAGTTTCAATCGTGATCCAAATAAAGCTATTAAGCTTCCTTCTTTTAAGTCTTATCATATCCCAAGGAATAAAGTCAACGAGAAGGAAGGTCAAAAGGTACCACCACCTAACGTACTGAGAATTCTATTTACAGATCAAAAAAACATTAGAGCATTAGTCTTTTTAGTACAGTTTTATATATATATATATATATATATATATATATATATATATATATATATATATATATATATATACATATAAATACATACATACATACATACATACACACACACACTGCACTGTTTACACACACATATCAAAGTGGCTAGAATGCTATATTAAGGTGTTTCTGTTTGTAAAAATACAAACTTTAAATCTAGAAAAATCTATTGATACAATCATATATTGTATGCTTTAACACGATTTTCTCATTAGACGAAAGAGCTCTCTCTCTCTCTCTCTCTCTCTCTCTCTCTCTCTCTCTCTCTCTCTCTCTCTCTCTCTCTCTCTCTCTCTCTATATATATATATATATATATATATATGTATATGCATACCACACACACACACACACACACACACACACACACACACACACACACACACACATATATATATATATATATATATATATATATATATATATATATATATCAGTATATATATGTATATACACTGTATATGTGTGTATGCGTTTATAGTGAAGTATGTGCATATCAATATATATATATATATATATATATATATATATATATATATATATATATATAATTGTATATATATAATTATATATACCTATAATGTTTTCTTTTTTACAAAGGTTTATCGATGCATTTCAGGAGAAATAAAAAGCAGAATGAATGCAAGATCACATGTTATGTTCATTAATGAATATGCACCAGAGGGCATGAAACTTCTTACACAAGCAAACATAGTCACATTATAAAAAGGGGAAAAGTTTCCTCCACATGCTGGAACTGAAATATTTATTAGGATTAATTCCAGAACCTTTACGTCTGACTTAGATTTTGGCTTAGCATTTCCACTCCAAGGGAAAGTCCAGGCCTCTTACATTTAAACTTCTCGGAGCTTTTAACTTTCTATGATGACTAAGTTATGAGTTTGTGTAAGGGATAAGCCTTAGGTACGACAAGAGGAGATGCTGTTTCCTTTAGGATGTCATCAAAACTTGTCCACAAACTTTGTTTCTGTTTAATCTGAGTTTAGACTCCTTTCGTCAGCAGATCAAGTGGAAAATAAATAAAACGGTCTTTCTCCACAAACTTGTTTCCTGAATGTTGCTGCATTGCTTAATGGATTCGTTAGCGTCTTTTGCAACTTCCTGCAATTTCATTCGGGGATTTTTTCACTATTGGGAAGATATGTTCTTTTTTCAACGCTGTGAGAATGTTGACATGTCTCGTGAACACTTTAGATAATGCTTTTAAAACACGTGTTGTATGATACCATTCAGAAACTAATGCCATCAAAAGGATTTATCCCTTTATAATAGATATTGAGGTTTCAATCCAGTGGTTCAGGAAGGCAATGCCATTGATAATAAAGATAAAGTTATGTATAAACACATGTATGATTGTGACATTAATTACTTGGAAGGCCCAGGCCTACATGGCTGAGTACTATGAAGCTCGAAGTAGGAGATTATGATTGGAGAAGTAATGATTTAAAACCTCAAGATAGAGACGACTGGCGAAATCTAAATGAGGCCCTTTGCGTCCACAGGCGTGAGGGGAGATGATGAATTACTTAGTATGCTTGCTATAAATATGCTCCACTGGATGCTTTCTTACGCATGTTTGCTGTAATTAAATTTTGAATTTATACGTGAGTCAGGAGCGATAATATCAATTTAAAAAAAATCGAATTTTATGATAAGAAGAAAGGAACAATGCAGCAGAAATGATTCATTATCATAACAAAGAATAAAAAAGAATGCATGCATATGATCCCCTATTTCATTTTCTCTTCACATTTATATTGTACAGCTATTGATGGTATATTGTCAGCGATATGTCAAGATCTGTAGTAGACCCGTCCACTTCTGAAGATCCAACTGGGACTTGTCCAACTGTTGAAATTGTTGTGATATACTTTTCATATTCTGAAAGATTGGCCATGGAGATCAATAGCATTCACGTTCGCAAATGAGGTTCTTGTTTTTCAACAGCACTTTCCCCTTCGTACTTGAATTGAACATCGAAACCATATTCAAATGTACTTGATGGCATTGAAAATTAATTGCATTGATATTTCAGCTGATGATCGTGACCATTTATTATGTTTTGGGAAAAAGCCTCTGGCAGTATTAATGTGTATACATACACACACAAACACACACACACACACACACACACACACATATATATATATATATATATATATATATATATATATATATATATATATATACACACATGTATGAAAATATATCTTTCTTGCTTTAGAGTACACTCGGGCACACTATTCTATCTAATTTCTTTTCCTATTATTTTGTTAAAGTTTTTATAGTTTATATAGGAAATATTTATTTAAGTGTTGTTA
>NC_090732.1:129678086-129683086 GCF_036898095.1 Palaemon carinicauda | reverse complement strand
TTTTTATAGTATATTATGTGAAGCATCTAATTTTCTGTTGTTGCTGCTCTTAAATTATTTTATTTTGATTGTTTATTCTTCTCTTTTAGTTTATTTATTTCCTTGTTTCCTTTCCTCACTGGGCTATTTTTCCCTGTTGGAGCTTTTGGGCTTATTGCATCTTGCTTTTTCATCTAGAGTTGTAGCCTAACTTTTAATAATAATAATAATAATAATAATAATAATAGCTACGCTGGAGAAGCAGGATGTTATAAGCCCAAGGGCTTCAACAAGGAAAAATAACCCAGTAAGGAAGGGAAACAATGAAATAAATAAACTTCAAGAGAAGTAATAAACAATTCAAATAAAGTATTTTAAGAACTGTAACATTAAAATAGATCTTTCATATATAAGCTATAAAAACTTCGCGAAAAACAAGAGGAAGAGAAATAAGATTGAATAGTGTGCCCGAGTGCACCCTCAAGCCAGAGAACTCTACCCCAAGACAGTGGAAGACCATGGTACAGAGGCTATGGCACTATCCAATATTGTGCTAAAACATTAATGGCGGCTGTTTTGAAGAAATAGTAGGAAAAGATGAATATGAGAAAACTGTGTTTTCATTTCAAACTCGTTAATGTTCATGTTACTTTTCGGAAAACACTTTTCTTCTTGTTAAACACTTAAAGGAAAACATGTTTTGAGAATTAATATAGCCTGTGATACGTTTAGCTTTATTATTTTTATGCATACTTTGTTAGATTTTGATAGAAAACATATTAATATACATATAATCTAGTATGTGAAGAGTGTAGTAAGTAAACTTGTGTACCTGGAAATCAGTGTACCTGGAACTGTATGTTATTAAGGTAATATATCGGCTTACATATTCGTTATATAATTTCAGTCTCTCTCTCTCTCTCTCTCTCTCTCTCTCTCTCTCTCTCTCTCTCTCTCTCTCTCTCTCTCTCTCTCTCTCTCTCTCTATATATATATATATATATATATATATATATATATATATATTATATATGTACATATATATATACATATATATATGTATATATGTGTGTGTATGTGTTCTTCCTCCTTCAAATTAATAGGATGTGCTGCCTGACTGGAGGGAGCCTATTTTAACCTAATTTTTGCTATTGAAAATTTCAGGGGTATTTTTACCAACTTTAGCAATGCTTTTATATATACATACATATATATATATATTTATATATATGTATATATGTATATATACGCATATATATGTTTATATATATATATATATATATATATATATATATATATATATATATATATATATATATATATATACATATATATATATTTCTTATCATTAACCCTATTTTTTTTAATTACACACTATTCATTTAAATCTCCAGTTATAATTCTTGATTGCAAATTAACTTTTAAGAAGCATATCTAGTCAGTCCTTTTTCGGTTGAAAAAAATAGTTATACTGAAAGAGAATTTATCAAGAATTTTGAAGCCTTGTTCATCCTGAGGAAAAGCAATTCTCTCATGCTGCTTTTATGTTTACCATTGTTTTCTTGTTTGATGTTCAGTAGCTGATTCTCATCTCGCATGTTTAGACAAAATTTTGAAATCTGTGAAATTTCTTATCAATGAATTATATATGTGTATCATTGTATATATTTTTTATTCATAATTATGATAAACTTTTTATCGTGGATTATCCCAGAGTATGACATTTTTCACACGTAACTATAGTCCATTTCTTTTAGCGAGTCATATTTGCACCGACTCGCAGCGGTGCCCTTTTAGCTCGGAAAAGTTTCCTGATCGCTGATTGGTTGGACAAGATAATTCTAACCAATCAGAGACCAGGAAACTTTTCCGAGCTAAAAGGGCACCGTTGCGAGTCGGTGCAAATATGACTCGCTAAAAGAAATGGACTTATAGATATGCTGTTAATTCTATACCGCAGTGTTCTATAAGTTTTATGCTTCCTGTAACCATATTGTGAAGTGATTTTTCTAATCAAGCTGTTAAATCGAAGGAACTTTATAATTTATGATTTGTGGTAGAATGTTTCTTTGTTGAGGTAATTGATATGAGCCTCCTTTCAACTTTCGTCAACAAAGTTGGAAGGAGGTTATGTTTTACCCCATGTTTGTGTGTTTGTTTGTTAGTAAAACCCTTCTTGACTACAATTTTAATCGTAGAGTGATGAAACTTGCAGGGGTTACTTGTTATGTGAAAGGCTGGAAATTATTACATTTGGAAGGTCAAGGTCAAAGGTCAAGGTCATGGTCAAGCAAAATGTACAATTCACGTAATCAGCTATAGGTTTGGACATCGTTATCACAGCGACTTCAAACTTGGTTCATATTTGAGTGTATGAAAATCCACGCCAATTCATACATGTTAAGGTCAAGGTCGAATCCATGGTCAAGGTCAAGCAAGAGGTCAAATTCCGGTCATCATCCATACGGCCACAATTTTAATCGTAAATTAATGAAACTTGTTTGTTATCTTATTGATTATATATGATTTCCCTATTATAGTTTATTCTTTACTTAATTTCTTTTCGTGCTTTCCCTTCTTGGGCCCTTGGGCCTGAGGAGCATTCTGCTATTCCATCTAGGCTCGCTGCTTGGCTGACAGTAAAAACAATAATTATTATATTAAGATTAAGAAGAATATGCTTTAAATAATTTGTATTCGTCTCATTTTATATCTTGTTACAGAATATCAGGGTCTGACGATCCTGCTCTTTTCCAATCTTGTATTTTGTTTTAATGTAGCCATTTATATTCTCTTATTGTCAGAAGAAAGGCATGATTACTCTCATGATAACCCTTCATATATCTTATTTTCATAACCGTATCGAGGATATTATCTCGTTTTGTTTACCTCTAGACCGGATTTTATTTTATCTGTGAATGTCATGCTGAGTGTTTAACTAATCTGTTGATTTTCATGGTCCTGCATACGATATATTTGTTAAAGATTTAGCAATATTCTGAACATACACGTTTGCCCAAACAATGTCTACTACCCTGATTATCCCTCTTTGTTGCTTATAATGTAATTTATTCTTCTTTGTCTTCAGCTGTCCTTATTTCAGGAAGAGATTGTTGTATCCTGTCAGTCTTTTTAAAGACATTGACTCGGAATTCGAAAAAAAAAAAAAAATCCCCCTAAGAAGTTATTGTATTGAAACTTTCCCATAAAAAAGAAGTTAAGGTTAGAAAAATTCCTTGTAAAGCAGTAGTTTTGCAACCTTGCCTGTAGGGGATAGAGTTGAATTTATCCCTCGAAACCTTCGCAGGAAATACATAGCCTTACAAATTGCCTTTGGAGAGGGATTGACTTGAAACCCTGAGTCACAGAACAAATGTCTTTCTCTGGGAAAGGTAGAGTTGAAAACATCTCTTGAAGAAAATCTTCTTTGGGGAAAGTTAGTTTCCTCTTCTTTGCGTTCAGTAGTTGTCCCTGTTCATCCCCTCTTTTAAAAATCTTGCTTTCTTGCTCAATTTTCCCACATGTCATTTACTGTAATCTTTCCATGTGTCATTTGAAATTGTTTTTTTTTTCTTTTGTAAAGAGGGTCATTTTGACAACTCATCCACATCTTTAATCTGATTTCTCAGTGTTTATGGTAAATTGATTTTGATTTCTTTTTTTAATGTACAGAGACGGGTTTTTGTGAAGATTTTTATCGCCAGAGGTAAATTGTATCATATCTATAGTTATTGCCAGGGTATTAATAATTCTGTAATTTTTATCGTAATGTCTCCTTTGTTTTTCCAGATTCCTGTGAACCTCCAGTTGGTAAGTGTTGACTTTTTATTGTCTTTATTTTAACTTTTTTTTCGTGCGTATTGATGTATTTCTTCAAATTTTTACAAATCTTTATTATTGTATGTTGTCAGCTCATAAACTCTAATCGTTTCTCGGAAACAAGGTCAATCCATAACCCTGCATTCATCATCATCATCATTTCCTCCTACGCCTATTGTTGCCAAGGGCCTCGGGTAGATTTCGCCAGTCGTCTCTGTCATGAGCCTGCATTAGGTATTGTCTTTAGTTAATAAACATGAGCATTCGCGTGTGATGCGTATTTGACTCTATACGCGTATGTTTATACATATATATATATATATATATATATATATATATATATATATATATATATATATATATATATATATATATATATGTGTGTGTGTGTGTGTGTGTGTGTGTGTGTGTGTGTATATATATACATTATATATATATATATATATATATATATATATATATATATATATATATATATATATATATATATATATATTAAGTGAGAGAGAGAGAGAGAGAGAGAGAGAGAGAGAGAGAGAGAGAGAGAGAGAGAGAGAGAGATCACGTGGCAACAGAGCTTTTCCGGAAAAGCTTTACGGAAGGAAGTAGGCTGGATTTTTTTTTTTTACGTGGCAAAGGAGCTTCGGAAAAGCTGTATGGAAGAATGTCGGCTGGAATTTTCTTTTTACGTGGCAACGGAGCTTTTCCGGTAAAGCTTTACGGAAGGATGTAGGCTGGATTTTTTTTTTACGTGGCAAAGGAGCTTTTCCGGAAAAGCTGTATAGAAGAATGTCGGCTGGAATTTTCTTTTTACGTGGCAACGGAGCTTTTCCGGAAAAGATTTACGGAAGGATGTAGGCTGGATTTTTTTTTTTTACGTGGCAAAGGAGCTTTTCCGGAAAAGCTGTATAGAAGAATGTCGGCTGGAATTTTCTTTTTACGTGGCAACGGAGCTTTTCCGGAAAAGCTTTACGGAAGGATGTAGGCTGGATTTTTTTTTTTTTTTTTTACGTGGCAAAGGAGCTTTTCCGGAAAAGCTGTATGGAAGAATGTCGGCTGGAATTTTCTTTTTACGTGGCAACGGAGCTTTTCCGGCAAAGCTTTACGGAAGGATGTAGGCTGGATTTTTTTTTTTTATGTGGCAAAGGAGCTTTTCCGGAAAATCTGTATGGAAGAATGTCGGCTGGAATTTTCTTTTTACG
>NC_090732.1:129668086-129673086 GCF_036898095.1 Palaemon carinicauda | reverse complement strand
GTGTAAACTTATTGGGCAATAATATTTGTTCTTCTGTGTTTCCCTTTTTGTGAATTAGTATAATGATAATTTTTTTCTTAGCTGTAGGTATAGAGCATTCTTGCAAACATTTAGTTGTAGAGTTCACCTCTATCTATTATTAAATCAATTATTATGGCATCTTCTCCTGCTACTTTGCCTTTTTAATATTTTTAATGCTTTCTTTAACTCTCCTACTGTTACGTTTGGTACCAGGTCAGGTGTTTCATTATTTCTATTATTGAAGTTATTTCTTATATCACTAGAAATCCTCTGCCATTTTTATCACTCCATCTCTATTGGGGATAATATTTCCATTTTCATCCCTTAAAACGAACATCTGTTGGTGGCCTGTTCCAAGTTTTCTTTTCATCAATTTGATGCCTCTTCCTTTCTTTGGAGTTTCCTCAATTTCGGTCTAATTGTGTGTGCGAATATCTTAGGGTTTTAGTTTATACTTAAGGTTTTTGTTTATACATTATTTTGGATAGTTCAGTTAATTCTATTTCATCTCTTGGATTTTAGCCTCCCGTCCAATCTTTTCGTTATTAGGTTTTTAGTCTTTTCTGATAGTTTTCATTGATCTTGTTTCGGAACTCTCCCTCCTATCCCTTGTGCTGATTCCAATACAAATTTTGTTAGATTACTGTTAATTTCTTCTTTACTTGCTTCCATTTCATCATGTAGCTGGGAGTACCCATTTTTTATTGCTAAACTAAAGTCATCAGATATTTCTCTTATTACAGGAGTGATTAATTTCTTTCTTAAAATTGATATTTCTCTCTTTCCTTAGATCTAAGCAAATTTTGCTTCTCGCTTTTCTATGATCGCTTGACTTTAACCTGTTTAGCACTGTTACATCTTTAAACAAATTGACTTTTTCACTGAAAATAAAATTTATTTCATTTTTCGTTTCTCTCTTTGGGCTTCTCCATGTCCATTTTTTATGTTCCTTTTAAAAAAAGAAATTGTTCATAATTTCAAGATTGTTTCTTTCAGCAACTTCTACAAGCATGTCTCCTCTGTCATTCCTTGTGCCTACTCCAAATTTACATACTGCTGATTCTCATCTCTTCTTATGCCCTACTTTAGCTATGTAATCACCGGAAACAAATGTAAATTGAGCCTTATGTTTTTTTTCATAGATATCTCCAGATCTTCATAAAGATTTTCTATTTCTTTCTCTGTATGGTTTTTGTTGGTGCATACGTTTGAAGGATCTTCAGTTTATACTTCTTGTTTAGTTTGATGATTAATCTTGCAAATCTATCACTAGTACTATAAAATTCTTTTATGTTACCGACAAGATTTTTATTAATAAGAAAAGCCACTCAATTTTCTTGGTTCCTTTCATATCCTCTGAATCAAAATATATGGCCCTCTTTTAATTCTGTATAAGATTCCCCTGTTCTTCTAATTTCACTGAATTCTATTAGATCCCAATCTATTTCTTTCAATTCTTCTAGTAACACAGCAAGATCTTCCCCAGACAGTACCCTGACGCAGTATGTTGCAAGGTTCTTTCTTTCTATATATATATATATATATATATATATATATATATATATATATATATATATATATATATATATATATATATATATACTGTATATATATGTATATATATATATATATATATATATATATATATATATATATATATATATATATATACACGAGTTTTTTTATGAGAATTTCTTACTTTCTCTCTCACTCGTATAAGATACATATATATCTATATCTATCTATCTATATCTATCTATATATATATATATATATATATATATATATATATATACATATATATATATATATATATATATATATTTATGTATTTATTTTTATCGATATATATGTACCTTATACATATGAGAGATAGAAAGAAATTCTTATAAAAGATTTATATTAAAAGCGTCATGAAATCTAACAGGAAATAATAATGAACACAATTCTCATGTCTATACGTCTTTTGAAGTTTGAGTAATTTTTTAATGACATTCTTTTGATATGAACGAGGAGCCCTCTTTCATTATTCGCGACCCATTAAAATTGTCAGTCAAGCTCAGAATGAATTCCTACTGCTGTTTTGTTATTTTTATTAGGAGAAAATATTTTTGAGTAATTAATAATTTTGGGGTTATTGTTATTAGTTATTAACAATCGTCTGTTTTGTTAATACATCTCATAATTCTTGATGTACGAAAGAATAGTGCATCCATGGGCTTGCTTTGTAATGCCAAATACAGCATCTATGAAATAGGAAATTTCCATGCACAGAACATCCATTGCAATTGGGACTCTCTTTGTATATTCAATAGTCTGACAAAAACAAGAGGGGGAAATAGAGATTAGAGGCCTGATTTTAATGCCGTAAGGGGATCTTCAAAAGAGATAGATGCCGATGTTCAGCAGGCAGTTGGTTTCAACCCTCTCTCGTCCTCTAGAATGTACTCTCTCTCTCTCTCTCTCTCTCTCTCTCTCTCTCTCTCTCTCTCTCTCTCTCTCTCTCTCTCTCTCTCTCTCTCTCTCTCTCTCTCTCATAAATTCCTCTTTACGTTTGACATCATTATGGTCTTTCCTTCTTTAAAATAAGTATAATGTAATCCAAGGATTCATAGGATTTTGGAAAGAACTATGTTCCTCTTGAGGTAGCGGTTTTCGTCTTTAAATGTTTTAAAGGTCTCTTATAAATGGCAGAGGTAAGGGACAGTGCCAATGTCCTAGAGACTTGACTATATACATATGATCAGCGCCCAAAGCCCCTCTCCACCCAAGCTAGGATCAGTTATCAGGCAATGTCTCTTGATGACTCAGCAGGTAGACCTATAGGCTACCCCAAACCCCCCATCCATACCTCACAGGGATGGTGAGGTTGCATATACCACTTGAAACTCAAGCTTAAGCAGGTCTCGAACCCAGGTTCAGCCGATAGTCAGGCAGGGACGTTTCCAATAGCCAACCACACTCTTGCATCAGTGTTTCTAAGTACTTTTTTGCAAGTGGTATATCAATATTTATTTCTATGGGACTATTTTTGGAAGGGTCCTTATGTAATAGCACGTGTTGTGAGATGTTGATCACTTGCTCTATATTTTGTAAGGGAGATTTTTATTCTATTATAGTCTAAGAAATAAATGTATTGTGAAATATGTATTTTATATAATTTATGAATATTAATTTTTACTTAGTTATCTTCAACATATTGGCATTCTAGTTTGTTAAATTTTCCTTTGAATATCCTTGACCTTCCAGCTCCTTCCAGAACCAGGGGTTCTATCTTTGAATTATGACTTCGTCAATAATCATAATGGAGTCCTATACATATTGACTTCTGTTGTATGCTTACATTTTATCTATTTTCATGATTTTGGTTCAACAGTTATTAAAGAATTTTGCCAACTACCGATTGTAGCTTCACTGGCTGTCCGTATCTCTCTTTGCTTGTGAGTCTGCCTGCCACTATCTTGAAAATGCTCTTGTTTTTATTTGGCTCCTTGATTCCAGTACAAGACGAAGCTTTTAGGAGAGTCAACATCTTCCGTTTAAGGCCGGATATTGTCGTCCAGAATCAAGTGCAACAAAGGATTCAACTCTTTCCATTCCTCTCGATTTCTTGGGTTTCATTTCACTTTTAGACTTTTGTTTTAGCCTCTGTTAATTTACATACTGCTCTAGTTTTCCTCTACTGATACTCCCATTTTCCCCTTTTCAGCATATATTGGTTCACTTGAAATTTTCTGTAAAAGTTGCTGTTTTAATTTAAAAGTAGATAGCCAATCTACTGCGCTTTTGGATTTTGTTTACATCCTTTGAAATGCAGTCAACTTTGAGAATAATTAGTCATTTTATTTACCTTTTATTTACATTTGTAATCTAAAAGAAAATATTTCTTTTTCAGAAATGCAGAAGTTATTTGTTGTTTTACTCAATGAATGTTGAAAGAATGATAGTTTAAAGTGTGGTTATTAAAGTCTTTATCATACAACGATTCTGTACTGAAAGATTTAGTGAAGTTGTATATGGGTTAAGGTTTGCGAGCGTTTCGGATTCTCGGTCCATAGTTCTTCTTACTTGTGTGGAGCTTAAGAATAACGGAATATCCCCCCCCCCCCTCTCTCTCTCTCTCTCTCTCTCTCTCTCTCTCTCTCTCTCTCTCTCTCTCTCTCTCTCTCTCTCTCTCTCTCTCTCTCTCTTTTATCTTTTTCATTGACTTTTGTAGGTGTTTATCTAGTAATATGGTTAGCTCAACGTAACCTTTAATATCTCCCTGTGATGCAACTAATCTCGGGTCACTTTTGGCACGAAACTCTTAGTAAGTTTGATGTTAAACATTATGAATCATAAATGCGGTTAAGAACTTCTTGCGTAATCATAGGTGAAGCTGGTTTAAAGTATCGGCTTAAAACTGTTGAAACTGTTAATTCATATTTGGTTTACATCATGAATTTTAGTATGTTGAAATGCCTGTTTAATCGTAATGATCTAGAGCTTATGTAAATTAACAACCCACATAAATAATATTGCATTTGTAGATATAATTCGGTTGAATGTGGTTTTGTGATCGCAGGTAGACGTTTAATTTTGTAAGTATTATGAGTGTTTATGATTTGGTTAACAGCTCATTGCAAATATATTTAGTTTTTTTTTTTTCAATCTTTTCTGTTTTTGTTGACATTATTTTTGATTTCATTGACTTGTGAAATCGATTGAAATACAATGAAATTGCCAGCTCTGTAACTGTCTTACATCAGATTTAATGTTTTTTTTTATGATAATGTAACGTCATATTGTGTTTTTTGGTTAAAAATGTCTCTTGCAATGCATTAATGACAGTAATATGCTATATATAAAGATTATATGTTGCCGGGGATTTGATTAGAGGGCGGTATAATTACCCTCACAATCTCGCTGAAATACTGATCTTTCGCACACACATACTAACTCACACACACGTTTGTGTATAAATATATATATATATATAT
>NC_090732.1:129660586-129665586 GCF_036898095.1 Palaemon carinicauda | reverse complement strand
ACAGTTTGAATTTATAAAGGTTTTTGTGCTAATTAAAAAGTGACACTGATTTCATTTCCATATTGTAATGAGTTTTGTATTTTTTTATTTACCAATAGAACTATATTTATATTTTTTCATTTACTGTTTGTCTTTATAAATAATGAAATAAGACCAGTATATAAATGTTTCACATGCTTTGAAACTGCTAACTGTGTTGTTTTTCCTGCTCTCATAATTGAAAATTGAATTGATTGAAAGTATATATAATCTAATAGATTGATTGTAAGTATTCTAAGGCTTTTCTAGCAATGGGAATAAGAATATTATTATGAAATTAAAAAAAAATTAAAAAGTTTCTTGTGCCATTGTTGTTTTCCTTATGTCTTGCAAGTGTAAGTTTACAAAGATTTTTTTTTCTCATATTTCATGCACTCGGAAGAGTTTACAAAGTATTAAAAAGTCACTTGAGTGATTGCTGGTTTCTCATTTGCCATTCAAGATGATAATTTCCCAAAGAATTCAAAAGTTCCTTGAAATATTACTTGTTTCTCAGTTGAGAATCGTTCGGAAGATTTGCAACGAAATAAAATCCCCTTAGCTATTGCTGGTTTCTTATTTGTTATGAATCTGGAAGTTTACAAATAATTAAAAGAAAAGTCTCTAGATATATTTCTGGTTTCTTATTTGTGAGTTTAGTCTTTGCTGATTTCACATTTCTCAATTAATTCCGATAAATGTAATGTAGATGCGTGACAGGGAGATGGTAGCAATTAATAAACAAGACTTTGTATTAATATCGTCAGCCAAACGATTATCACATTATATATATATATATATATATATATATATATATATATATATATATATATATACATATACACATATATATGTATACGTATATATATACATACATACATACATATATATATATATATATATATATATATATATATATATACACACATACATATATATATATATACATACATATATATATACACACACATACATATATATATATATATATATATATATATATATATATATATATATATACATATATACATACATATATATATATGTATATATATATATATATATATATATATATATATATATATATATATATATATATATATATATATATATATACATATATACGTGTGTGTGTATGCATAACATGATCATGTATACGTAGTACCTTCGTTTCGCTCTCATTTTCAGTAAAGATTAAACTATTACCACATTATTGGAGCATTTGAAGTTTAAATGCCTTTCCATTCCCGAAACTTGACGCCAATGCACATACGTTTGCGAGGGTGTAATAATGTTATGAAATAATATGTGTTATTACCTTAGAATTTATTATCTGCCTTGCTATTTTTATTTGCATCGATTTACCGTTTATTTATTTAATGTTTTAAGAAATTTTTTTTTTTTTCCAGTAAGTTCGAGTAGAATTCAGTGGCTTTCTAAGCTTCTTTGAAAATAATAATCATAAATAAAATACAGTACGATTGTTAAAAGGAAGTGGAGTTTCATTTAATGTTTAAAGAAAGCAATCCAACCTTGAGCAATTTCGCTAGTAAAGGCCGAGTGAAATCCTTTTGTATAACAAAATTATGCAGTTGCAGTGCTGGTTCTATTTTCAATATGGGGATGCTCCTGTACAAAGCTAGGCTTCAAGATTTGCAAGGAAATTGCTTTGGTTACATGCTATCAACAAATACAGTTTATAAAGAGTTTCATGTTACTATTTTTTTTTTCTAGTTTCGAGCTTAAAACTTTATTGCCAGAGATTTTCCTTTTTCCGGTTACTTTTCGTCTCGGACTGACTATACCTTTATGTATAATTTATAGATTAAGCAAAAGAAAAATACGATTGTTTCGGAATCCGGAAATCCCCCAACCCTGATTAGGAGAGAAGAACTGGCAATTATTCAGAAAAAAACTGTAAAGTGAATGCAAAATTCGCAGCCATTCGCCCACATAGAACTGAAGGAGTAAATTGAATTAATCGGGCTCGACCTTGTAACAGTATTATCTAAACAGAATTGGATTGCCAATACAATAACTCTGCACATACTGTATTTGTTTGTATATATATATATATATATATATATATATATATATATATATATATATATATATATTATGTGTGTATATGTATATGTATATATATATATATATATGTATGTATGTATGTATATATATATATATATATATATATATATATATATATATACACACACACATATATATACATATATACATAGTATATAGTCACGCTAAACAATGGTCCTATACAATTATGTTTGTTTATTTATATTTTAGAATTTTGGCATAGCACTGAAGGAAAAGGCACACTCATATATATATATATATATATATATATATATATATATATATATATATATATATATATATATATATAAATGTATATATATATAATAGTAGAAAAGTTCAAAATGTATAACAAAAGGTAAATATCCAGTTAAAATGCATTTTCTGGTCTCACGATACTATATACATACAAATATGTTTATTTACTTATATTTATGATTTTGCCAAAGCATTAATGGTACCGAGAGCTTAAGATAAACAGAAGAAAGACAGAGATATTGAGAACGAAATATGCAATGGAAGATGAAATATAATTGGAAGGAGAAAGTAATAACGAGGTAGATTCATTTTAAGTATTTAGGAACTAAGTTCTCTAATACAGGGTCATTAGAATGGAAGTATAATGAAAGAATGAAAAAAAAGCAAATCTGGCAATGGCTAAGTTAAGTAAAATTTGGAAACTAACTCGCCAGAAGATACACATAAAAGTCAGGCTATATATTAGTTAGTGTTACAGTATGGGCATGAGGCATTTCATGACAATTGAAACAATATCCAACAGATTTTGTAGATTTGAGAACAAAGCCTCAATGGTCTGAAAGGGCTGCTATTCGTATTTCTTTCTCAATACCTCTTATAGTTCTCTTGCTTGATGGTACACTCGGGCACACTATTGTAGCTTAGCAAGGAATAATAATAATAATAATATTGATAATGATAATATGCTTTCCTACCTAACGGCTATCTTATTCCCTTTGCTTCTGGTCTTACTTTTTTCACTTTATTTACGACACTTGTGTGAAAATTTGTTCTCGGTTTTGATATCTCGGTTTCACCCGAGTCTTCTTCCATGTTATCTATTCCATCTGAATGTTCTTCTCTGTTATCTTGGCCTTTGTATAACTTCTTTCATACTTTCCCTTTTTTATATTCTCATCTTCTCTCTATTATTCTTGTATTTCCTCTGGTATCTTATCACCTCTCTGTTCCTGGATTTTCATTTTTTTTATTTCTCCTTTCAGATATTTCATTACTTGCTTTTCAGATATTTCATTACTTGCTCCTTCATCTCAAAGGAACTGCCCTAGTTCCCAAAAGTGCCTCTATATCTTCTCAGTATCTCAACCTCCTCCTATGTGAACTTATTCTCTTCGCATTAAGGGCATATAACGCTATTTACGTCACTTATGTGAGATTCTGTTCCCGGGTTTGGGCATCACAATTTCATCAGATTTGCTTACTTGTTATCCTTGCTTTCGTATTAATTAATACCCATTATTTCTTTCTCTCTATTCTCATCTTCGTTCTGTGTTTCGGTTACATGTATATCTTCGTCTACGTTATCCTGACATTCGTATTCTTTCTTTCCTTTTACCGTTCTCGTTTCTTTCTCTTCTTTTTTCCTTTGGTCATTTTTCTTTCTTATTTCTCCCAGTCCAGGGCCTTGCATTATCTGTGTCATTAGATCCAACCTTTCTTTTTCCAAATCCTCTAACTGTGTTTGCCTTCTCTCTCTCTCTAACTTCAATGGAAATAGTCCTATACCTTTCGAGGTTCTCCATTTATTTTTCAATTTCACTTGACTTTCTATCACCAACAGGTTTCTCAACCGACCCTCTTTTGACTTTAAACCCTTTCTTATTTCTTCCGGTCTCGGTCCTTGGTTTCTTTCTCCTTAGATTTATTATTTCTCCGTCTAAATCTTCTATCCCTTTTTGCATTAAGTGTTAGCAGAAGCTGGTGATATCTTGCACAAAATTACTGTGCTGGATCGACACATGATGATAATGATGATGATGATGAGATGGAGCACATGACAACAGGGAGAGAGTCCGAAGCTGGAGTCAGGGGGCGCTATAAAGCAACTCGCTGTCTTCCCAAACCCGTTCCTTCCTCGGTCCTAGATATATTTCTTTTTTCTTATAGTAGGTCGATATCAAATGTCGTCCAATTAGGGGAATATCCGGAATCAACTCTTATCTCTCTTTCTAGCTTAAAGGTTGATGTCTAACTGAAAACTTTTCTTCTAAGCGCTAATGTTTGAATCCTTTGACGGGCGGAAGTACTTATAAAAAATCATTCTCTATAGGTCTGTATTTCTGTGTCAGAGTAAATTCGATATGAAAATGTTTTGTAGTTTGTTAACTTCGCCAACTTCGTTCCGAAGGTTATGTTTTCATAGGCGTATGTCTGTCTGTGTGTTTGCAATTCGCATTACTCAAAAACTGTTTGACCGAATCTCATGAAATTTGGTAGGATGATTGGCCATGATTCAAGGACAATATATTTAGATTTTGGAAGTGATTGGGTCAAGGCCAAGGTCACGAAAAGTCTTTTTGCCATATCGTGGCCAATTTTTATCTGATATGCGTGAAACTAGTGTCAAAATATGCAGTATTTAAATACATATTTTGTGATATACAACCTCATATATTGATATTCTCGCCCTTGTTTATATGTTTTTTTTTTTTGTGATTAGCATAACTCAATAACTGTTTGACCTAATCTCATGAAATTTGGTGGGGTAATTGTTCATGATCCAAGGACAATATGATTAGATTTTGGAAGGGATTGGGTCAAAGGTCAAGGTAACGAAAAGGTAAGAGATTTTTTTTTTTTAACTAGTGCCAAAATGTACATACTTCAATTGCCTATTTTGGAATCTACGACATGAT
>NC_090732.1:129648086-129655586 GCF_036898095.1 Palaemon carinicauda | reverse complement strand
TGGCTTGTAATAATGATAATAGATAATATAGACGTTCTTAACTGTCGACAGCTCTACAGGATCTTGAAATTGCAAGAGGTTTCATCGATTTTTTTCATGAGGGTGATAGGAAATAGATGACTGTGGTAAAGCGAATGGCGATTCTGTCCAAACCTCCCTCCTAGGGAATGAAGCAACCAACCATTGCAAGTAGCAGTAAACACGGTTCATTTCGAATTGTTGTTGTTAACCTTCGGTGTCCGTGAATAGAAGAGGATGCCTTTGTTGGAAGGTATATGAGAGGGCGCATCAGGCAATCGACTCCTTGATGTAGGGATGATGGTGGGAAAGGAGAAGAAGGAAGAAGTTACAATATTATGTTCATATATTTCGTTACTTTCAAGATACAGTTTTGTGATGTAAAGTCATTTTATATATCTCATGAACTTATATAAGTCAGATACATTTTTTTTAACTTTTTAACAAGAACTGATCATGCGAATTTAGGAGTGATTGTGATAAGAAATTAACGTTAGCATAGGTAATTTGAAAATACTGAAATTTACTGTCATGTCTTGAAAGAGTACAATTTTCACACAATCTTTACTTTACCAACATTTTTCTAGAAACATATAAAACCCTCAGATTTTAGCTCGGTTCCTGAGTTTGTATTTCGCTACATATCATGATATCAATAATAGATATTATGAATATATTTGGACAGTAAATTCAATGTAGATTCTATTCTTCATAATGATGATGGTAATAATGATTTCTATACACCTTCATTGTTTATTTCAGGCAATACAAAAACAGCTCTGCAAATAGATAAATGAAAAAAAAATATATTTTCAATTTCCCATCACAATGGTTTCTCTCTATGAATGCACTCTTTCCCCTCCCCTCCCAAACCCCCTTAACCTCAGATTTCCAATTAATTACCAGAAACATACGTTTTGTGTATGAATAACAACCCCCCCCCCTCTCTCTCTCTCTCTCTCTCTCTCTCTCTCTCTCTCTCTCTCTCTCTCTCTCTCTCTCTCTCTCAAATATTCAGATATTCATGAATAATTTTGTGTGGTTTATTGACTTTATTGAATGTTTTGATTACGCTGTCCATTTGTTTTAATAGTTTAATGACATATTTGAAAAAAAAAAAACAATGTCATCCATCAAAATTTTAATTCTTTTAAATTCACTTGAAAATTGTAATTATGTGTACATAGACAATATTTTTTTTTGATTACTCACATATATATATATATATATATATATATATATATATATATATATATATATATATATATATGTATATATATGTAGATATGAATGAAAATTTCTTAGGTGTATTGATATGTAAATATGGGAATGGTAATGGGGTTCTTCAGCGATGAAGTGATACGAGCCTTAAAGAGAATGAGGAATGGGAATGCAACAGGACCTGACTTAAGTTCCAGTCGAAATTTAGAAAGCCCTTAATGAGGAAGGAATAGACTTGTGATCTGATGGTAGAAATCTTTGAACAGGAAAAGATATCAGGAGAGATGCTGAAAAGCATATGGATACATATATTTAAAGGTAAAGGTGATGCTTTGAAATGCAGTAATTATAGAGGATTAGACTAATGTCACATGTTGAAAATTCTAGAGAGAATGATATATGTCAGGCTAATAGAGGAAGTGAGAATAGGGAAAGAACAATTAGAATTTATGGATAGAATTGACACAATGGATAGAATATCTCGCATAATGCTGCTGATTTAGAAATGCAGAGAAAAACAGTAAGACTTGCATCTGGTATTCATAGATCTTGAAAAAGGCTTATGCCAGACAACCGAGACAAGAAATAAGGGGATAATCAAGGGAGAAGATGGTACTAGAAAAGTAGTCAAAATTATTAAGATGTTCAGGAATGTGCATACTAGAGTGAAAAGCAGTGTTGGAGAAACAGACGGATTTGAGATAGGAGTAGGATTACACCAGGGGTCGGAACTTAGCCCATCCATCTTCAACATCGTGATGGATGTGCCTACCAAAGATGTTAACGAAGCAGTGCCATGGTGCATATCATAATTATGCTGATGGCATAGTGATGTGCGCAGAGAGGAGGGAGGAGTTGGAGCATAACCTGTATAGGTGGAGAGCAGCACTTGAGAAGAGAGGAATGAGATTAAGCAGGTCAAAGACCGAATATATGTGTGTCAGTATAACTGAGGATGATGGACAGAGCATAAGATTAGATGGGAAAGAAATAAAGAGAATGCAGAAGTTCAAGTACTTAGGGATCATAGTAGAGACTAGTGGAAGCATGGATCAAGAGGCGAGATATCGAATCCAGGCAAGATGAAACTACTGGGGATATGCGTTTGGGGTCTCTTGTGACAAGAAGATTCCTCTGAAATTGAAGGGAAAGTTTCATAGGACGATTGTAAGACCAGCTATATTATATGGAAGAAAAACAGCAAATATGAGGAAGACAGGGCAGAAGAAATTGGATCAAGCAGAAATGAGAATGTTGAGCTGGATGTCTGGAGTAACAAGGAAGGATAGGATTCGAGATGAATATATAAGAAGATCAATAAAGGTAGTTGAAGTTTCAAAGTAAATAAAAGATGGAAGGCTTAGTTGATATGGACATTTATTACGAAGAAATGAACTTTATGTTGGAAGACATACAATGGAGATGGAAGTTCGGGGTAGAAGGAAGAGAGGAAGACCAAGAAAGAGATGACGTGATTGTGTTGGGGAAAGATTTGCCATGGAAATGTATTCACGAAAATGAAGCCCTGTACAGAAATCGATGGAGGAGACACTCATAACGGTGACCCTATACAGAAATGGGTTAAAGCTGAGAAGTAGTAGTAGTAGTGATATGCAAACACACACACTCACACACACACACTATATATATATATATATATATATATATATATATATATATATATATATATATATATATATATATGCATACATATATATGTATATATATGTATATATATATGTACATATATATATACATATATATATATATATATATATATATATATATATATATATATATATATATATATATATATGTATATATATGTATATATATATATATATGTATATATATGTATATATATATATATATATATATATATATATATATATGTATATATATGTATATATATGTATATATATATGTATATATGAACCACAAGTGGGATTTGATATCGATTGCAACTTGGGAATATATTTACATTGAAAATTCTATGATGAATACATCTGACTGATCAAGAACTCGAACCTATAGCTCTTGGTCGAAATAATACCATCAGTAGACTCTACCTGAACCATAAAAAAAAAAAGAAATATAAATTCATTCTAAGTCCACTGTACATATACCTGTCGAATTCAGGAATCTGTTCCCATCTCAGCCATGAAAGGTTAGTAATGAGTTTGCAACATGTGGCTATGATGATCATTTATCACTAAACGACTTGATTGCTCATTGGTGGAGTCTATTAATGGGATTATTTCGGCTTACAGACATAGGATCGAGTCATTACCCAGACAAGTATTTATCATAAAAAAAAAAAATGTTTAATGGAAATATATTCCAAGATTGAAATCAATATTAAATCCCATAGACACACGCAGTCCTAAGCTAGGACTAAGGAGGGCCAGGTAATGGCTAAAGATGATTCAACAGTTAGACCAAATCCCCCATGTCTAGCTTACAATGGCAGTGGAGTCGCAAGAAACTTAAAAACTATGTGGCGGCAAGTGTCTCTAACTCCTAACCACGAGAATGGGAGTAAAAAAAAAAAAAGATACACTAAGCTACCTCATAGATTCGACTTTCTCCATTTTGCTAGCACTTTCAAAGTCTATTTCCAGCCTCTTCACTTTTCCCAAGCAGTATTATTATTATTATTATTATTATTATTATTATTATTATTATTATTATTATTATTATTATTATTATTATTATTATTACTACTACTACTACTAACTAAGCTACAACCCTAGTTGCAAAAGCCGGATGCTATAAGCCCAAAGGCTCCAACAAGGAAAAACAACTCAGCAAGGGAAGGAAATAAGGAAATGAATAAACTATATGAGAAGTAATTAATAATTAAATTAAAATGTTTTAAAAACAGTAACAACATTAATACAGATCTTTCAAATATAAACTATAAAAAGACTTATGTCAGCCTGTTCAACATGAAAACATTTGCAGCAAGTTTGAACTTTTGGAGTTCTACCGATTCAACTACCCGATTAGGAAGAGAATTCCTCAACTTGGTCACAGCTGGAATAAAATTTTTAGAATACTGTCTAGTAATGAACCTCGTGATGGAGAAGGCTTGACACTTAGAATTAACTGCATACCTAGTATTAAGCACAGGATTGTACTGTCCGGGAAGATCAAAATGTAAAGAATGGTCTGAATTATGAAAAATCTTATGCAACATGCATAACGAACTAATTGAACGACGGTGCAAGACCTTAATATCTAGATCAGGAATAAGAAATATAATAGACCGCAAGTTCCTGTCCAACAAATTAAGATGAGAATCAGCAGCTGCGGCCTAGACAGGAGAACAATACTCGAAACAAGGCAGAATAAAAGAATTAAAACATTTCTTAAGAATATGTCGATCACTGAGAATCTTAAAAGACTTTCTCAAAAAGCCAATTTTTTTTGTTGTACAATTAAAAAAGACACAGACCTGATGTTTCTTGAAAGCAAACTTGCTGTCGAGAATCACACCTAAAATTTTAAGTCATAAAGAGTTGCAGGAATATTATTAATGCTGAAATCCGGATTTTGATAAGCCACAGTCCTTGACCTACTTACAATCATAGTTTGAGTGTTGTTGGAATTCAACTTCATGCCCCATAATTTGCACCATGCAGTAATTTTAGCTATATCTCTATGAAGGTATTCAGCATCCCAAGATCTACATTCAGGAGATGGAATTGATGCAAAAAAGAGTACTATCATCTGCTTATGCAACGAGCTTCTACGCTAGGCCAAAATACATGTCAGGTGTATATAGTATAAAAAGTAATGGGCCAAGAACACTACTCTGAAGAACACCAGATATCAGATTCCTATACTCACTATGGTACCCATCAACAACAATTCTTTGCGTTCTATTACTCCAAAAAATCAATAATAATGCTAAGAAACGACCCAGCCACTCCCAACTGTTTGAGTTTGAAAACAAGGGTCTCATGATTAATTTAAAGGCAGTACTATAATCAAGGCCAATCATATTGAATTTCCTGACCGCAATCAAGGGATTTCTCTACAGCATGAGATCTTAAAAAGGACATCACATGCTTCAAGGCCTTTACGAAAACCAAATTGCAACCAAGGAACCGATTATTACCTTCAACAAACCCATTTAAAGAGTTTCTTTTTTTTGTTTAGATTGTATTCCTATTCAATTGAAGCATAATCTTTCTGAACAAAAGCTCTAAGCTGAGTGTCATCCGCTGCTAATCCACTGTAGGACAAAGGCCTCAGGCATGTCCTTCCACAGGCGTCTGTTTATGGTCTTTCCATGCCAGTCTATACCCACAAATTGTCTTATCAACCATTCCACGTCTTATTCACTCCCTCCTTTTTCTATCCCACTGGATGCACATTTATATCAAATTTTATACAACGGTACATAAATTTCTCACGCCCATTCCTTCAGGACTTTCTTTCAACCTAACATACTTAAACTTGTAATCCCACCAACTCTAGGTGTCTTTCCATTCTTTAATCAACCTCCTGATCACAAGCATTTGCTGCGTTAAACTTACACTTTCAAGTATTGCATCATTCGGCATGCATACATGTATATATGCATATTGCGTAAATATATCCTGTGAAAATAAAGTAATAACAAGTAATCCACAAATTTAAACTACTGTAAAATCCTGAATATAATCACTGGTAATAAGCATAGTTGAAAACTGTCTCTTGAATAGAGCTAAGACGGTAAGAAATGATTGGCGAAATTCAGAATCATTTACACAAGATTGGGTGAGGCAACAGGAAATTTCGTGTCATTAATGTAAATAAAAAAGAAAGTATACAAAAACAATAATGCATCAATACTGTAGATACAAAACGGGATGTTTCGTTACAAGTTGGAAATGAGGCAGTAGGTCTCTCTCTCTCTCTCTCTCTCTCTCTCTCTCTCTCTCTCTCTCTCTTATGCTTACAAACATTATATTGATCGTTACTCTAGGATACACGTTGGTGCAAGAAGCCACTTTTACTTGACTTGACTGTCATATGTGTAGTTTTCTTTAACTTTTCTTTCTTTAATCCATAACTTTCAAAATTCGTTTGCTATTAATATTCGACATTTTTTTATATTCTTTAGAGATATTAATTGGCTCACTAGTCTCCCACTTCCAAATTTCCATACCATTTATTCCAGTATGAGGTTTTGAAAATCATCTCAACCTAAAATCCACTTTTTTTTATTTTATCTACCGGGTTTTAATTTGACTGAATTTAAAAAAAAAATAAAAGATTCCACTTAACCATAGTATTGGAAGTTCTACGTGATGCCATTTCACGTTAGAACGTGGCTGGTGATTCATGTTAGAAAAACAGATAATATAAGAATGTTTTCACACCATGGGTGATTATACCCTTTGTTATATTGAGCATGAAAAACAATTTACTGTTGTGGAAAATTGGTTTAATGTATTTTTGACAGTATTAACACATGAAATGTCATTAGTTTATTTTAGCCCGATACAATTATTGGCTTTCAACGTGACGAAACTGCCATACTAACAAGTCTGTAGTCTCCCTATTCATGTTCACATGTAAATCCCTCTGTCAAAGAACTCTAATCCAGGTGTTTTGCGTTGGTGATGAATTGGGACATTTTGAGAATTGCCTTTGCTCGAGGAGGAAAACGGGGAAATCCTTTTCTATTCAGATGATTTCATAACCTTTAAAACATGGTTGATATTCGACATGATTTGGAGCTTTCTTTGAAATAGGTGTTCTGCTGTAAATCTGTGGGAAAATGGAAGATTTTAGCATTTATCATGTTTTATTTTATGTCTCGGCATTGCTTCTTAAACAGGCATAAGCGTATTGAAAATGACCGACTAAAATATTTATAAAAATACAAGCTTAGATACAGTTCACCTCTTTATTGTAATTTGAACGTTCGTTATTTTGCAATAATTAAATTGAACCGGTCATAGAAAATGGCTGTGGAAAATACCTCATTATAATTGAAAATCTTTGCTAAAGGGTCACAACTTGAGATCATTATAATGACAAATGTATATATGAATATATCTATTGGCATAGATAATTCTATTTTTCCTAATTCTGGCGACCGAAAATCTGCGAGTTCAGAGAGAGTATCGGTCGAGGAAGTTGAAGGAGACAAATCCGTTCTGGCAATCATTTGGAATAGTTAGAAGTGTGACGTCATTCCTCGTTCAAAATATTGACCAATCACAGGGGAAGCTCTTATGTTGTGGGCGAGGTATACTGCAAAGC
>NC_090732.1:129638086-129643086 GCF_036898095.1 Palaemon carinicauda | reverse complement strand
TAGGTTGAGAGAGAAATTCGAGTTGGAGCAGTGTTATACATTCTGCCGGCTAATTTCTCCTTAATTAAGACTTCAAATATATTGGTCTTGAACAATAGAGGCGACAGTTCTCGAGTCCCCATTGTAACTTAGCAACGCTCCTGTAATAAGAAATCCAAGTGTCGCTGCTTCGGATTCGCACACAGAGCACGGAACGCAATTTACTAAATTTCTTCTCAGGTCTCAGAGGCGTTTGCACACTGCAGCTTGTAACGGTATGGTCCACGAGCATTGCCTGTTAAGGATATATTTGCTGATCTTCGTTTAAGACTTGGTTATTGCTCTTTGCTGTGAAGTTCCTTTCGCTGTCAGCTGTCGCTTTAAATAGATCGCTTTTGGTGCCTTTGGTTATTAGTGATCTTTGTTAATGCTTTTCACTGTCAAGGATCGTGGTTGCGGAATTTTAATTATTATTATTGTTATTATTTGCTAAGTTACAACCCTAGTTGTGAAAGCAGGATGCTATAAGCCCAGGGGATCCATTATTATTATTATTATTATTATTATTATTATTATTATTATTATTATTATTATTATTATTACTTGCTAAGTTGCAACCCTAGTTGGGAAAGCAGAATACTTTAAGCGCAGGGGCCCCAACAGGGAAAATAGCCCAGTGAGGAAAGGAAAACAAAGAAAAATAAGATATTTTAAGGACAGTAATATTAAAATAAATATTTGCTATCTAAGCTATAAAAACTTTAACAAAACAAGAAGAGAAATGATATAGAATAGTGGTGCCCGAGTGTACCCTAAAGCAAGAGAACTCTTAACCCAAGACCGTAGAAGACCATGGTACAGAGGCTATGACACTACCCAAAACTAGAGAACATTAGTTTGATTTTGAATTTTCTTTCTCCTAGAAGAGCTGCTTACCATATCTAAAGAGTCTCTTCTACCCTTATCAAGAGGAAAGTAGCTTCTGAACAATTACAGTGCAGTAGTTAACCCCTTGAGAGTAGATTTGTTTGGTAATCTCAGTGTAGTCAGATGCATGAGGATAGAGGAGAATATGTAAAGAATAGGCCAGACTATTCGGTGTATGTGTAGGCAAATGGAAAATGAACCGTAAATAGAGAGAAGGATCCAGTGTAGTACCTTCTGGCCAGTCAAAGGACCCAATAACTCTCTAGTGGCAGTATCTCAACGGATGGCTGGTGCAGTGGATCTTTTTTGATGATCTTGCGGTTAAGGTTAAGGACCCTGCGTGTCCTTTTTTGCTTTCTCAGAGATTTTTTGGACAAATTAGTCATATTTCTTGTTCCTATTGCTCTGTTAAAGATGCTTATTACCTCCGCAAAAGAGGCCAAGCGATCGATTTGGCTTATTTATGTGTGTCTGTGTGTCTGTGGACAGGATCACGTCAAAACTACTGGACAGATTTTGACGAAATTTCACCACAGATAGATCTTAGGTCATGGATGACCCCAATAAATTTTGGAGATGATCCGGATTCACATTCTAGATCCGTATTTGCTTTTTTCGCCATTTCAAATATCAAGCCAAAACTACTCGACTCATTTGGACGAAATTTCGCCACAGATAGATCTCAGGTTATGGACGGCTACATTAAATTCGAGAGATTATCTGAATCCAGATCCGGATTCTAGTTTATTCATTTATTTGTCTGCGTGTTTGTGGACAGGATTACGTTAAAACTAATCGATGGATTTTGACGAAATATTCATTACAGATAGCTCTTAGGTCATGGACGACTCCATTTAATTTTGGAGATTATCAGGATCCGGATTCTAGATCTGGATTTGCATTTTTCGCCATTTTAAAGATAGCATCAAAACTACTCGACGGATTTTGACGAAATGATTTTTGCTACAGATAGATCTTAGGTCATGGACGACCCCATTAAAATTTGGAGATGATCCGGATCCGGATTTTAGATTATTTATATATTTGTCTGTGTCTGTGAATAGGATTATGTCAAAACTATTCGACGGATTTTAACGAAATTTTCACCACAGATAGATCATAGAGCATAGACGGCTCTATTAAATTTTGAAGATGACCCGGATTCGGATTCTAGATCCAGACTTGAATTTTTTGCCATCTAAAAGTTAACGTTAAAACTACTTGAGGGAATCTGACGAAATCTTCACCGCAGATAGATCTTAAGTCATGGATGACCCCATTAAAATTTGGAGATGATCTCGATTCGGATCCGGATTCTAGATTCGGATTTGCATTTTTCGCTATTTTAAAGGTAATGTTAAAACAAATTGACGGATTTTAACGAAATTTCCACTAAAAATAGATCAAGAGATCTTGGACAACTCCATTATCCTTTGGCGGACGTCAGAAATCTGATTGTTCTTGTTTTTTTCATGTTATGCTTTTCATAATCTTGTCTCAAACCGCAAAGTTATCAGAGATAGTAATTGTTAAAAGACATGCTATCTTTTGATTATTGCATGTTTCATACTGGCAGTAAAAGTAAATTTGCTGCTCTGTTAATAAGCCTACCTTATGTACAGTGTACGAGTGATGTTTGTATAGAACTCTCTCTCTCTCTCTCTCTCTCTCTCTCTCTCTCTCTCTCTCTCTCTCTCTCTCTCTCTCTCCCTCTCTCTCTCAACCTAAATCCTCTACGACCCTTTACTTATCCTTCCTTTCAGAAATGCCTTTGGCTATAGAGTAAGTCTTATCAGATACGTCCTCCTTGAGAGGGAAAGGTAAGTCATTGCATTCTTATCCGTCTGCTTGATTTCCCTAGGTGGTGGCCAACCGAAGTCCGCTTCTATTCAAGGGAGTCGGTCATCCCATTGCTTTAACACCCTTGCTTTTCCATATGCTCAGTGGCTGAAGCTACCATTTTACCATTAAAAAATTAATGAATTAATAAATAGAAATAAAAACGAATGATACATTCTCTATACACTGAATGTGGGGACTCGTGTCATCTAGTTCTACCTTTAGTTCAATTCCAAAGCATGAAAGATGCTGCTCTCTCTCTCTCTCTCTCTCTCTCTCTCTCTCTCTCTCTCTCTCTCTCTCTCTCTCTCTCTCTCTCTCTCTCTCTCTAATAAAGTTTGGCAGAGCAGTAAAGTGACATCGTTATCGCTATTTCCTGAAGTTGAAATTCGAGGTTAGTTTGAAATTTGATCATTTTAGAGTTAAAGGGATTGGTTGGTATACCAAAAGTGTTCATATTACTGCTAGCATTTGTATCGACTTTTGCGGCATTATTCTTTTTCAGTACTGTTGACTAAACATGAGAGTTTTAGATGCATTCAAACTCTCTTCCTCTTCAATCTCAGTCTAAACCTTGTTAAGTAAATTAATACTGAAAGCTCTCACTCTTTTACTAGGTGATCATTCAACCTTATATGCACACTGATCAAATCTAGGGTATTTTTATGTTAGATTTATCGCAAATTAGTGTTACGTCTTTGCCTAAGAGCAATGTTCTAATCTATTTTTTTTTAATTCTATTGAATTAGGATGGTTATACGGACCATTCGTTTTGATGACTGCACCCAAAGCAGTCAATTTAATCACCATATTATATGTTCAATGTTGAACACGGTTTCTCAGCATATCAAAAAGGCCTGTAGTTTATTTGCTATACAAAATTACCCCTTACTGGAATTCGTGCCAACATCTCGTCTTCGGAGATATAATTCTCTTTGGACTCAAATTTTACCTCTCAGAAAATATCGTTTTGTTTATTCATTTCCGTCCAACATCAATTTCTCAGAGGTATGTCAGCATCAGAGTACATGATATCGAGCCAATCATTAATCAAATCAATAAAATGAGATGTTTCTTTCCAGTAGTCTAATTCCAGCAAAATTTTCACTCTTAGATAATTCTGTGCAATTAAACATGATTTAAAAAGCATATTTAATTCGTAACCTTTATTAACCATTCCCACTTTAATGAAGTTCATTTATGCTAAACCATACTCTGATCCCCCTTAACTCGCCATTGTCCTAATACTGTACTATCAAATGATATAAAACCTCCATTTTTAAAGAAAAAACTCTGGTAACTCAAACCAGTTTTGATAAATAAGGAACATGGCAAAAACAAATATACATCTATCTGCACGAGGGTTGCTGAAGGAAATTTTATTTGTCATGGGTTCTATGCCAAGATTCATCGTGAGGTCTCGGCGGGAGAAGACAAGGTCGCCTCTGTCTGCCCTTGGTGTTGGGGTGGGTAACAGACACGTCAATTAATGTCTGGGGTTTGACAATCTTCCATCAGACATGTCTATTAATGTCTGGGGTTTGGCCAGCTTTCACCACCACGCTGGCCAGTGCAGATTAGTGATGGTGGGAGATTTTCGCCTCGTAGCTAACCAACTTGGTATGGGTGGTCCTGACTAGTACAGTTTTGCTACTTATACATTACGCAAACCCTTTCACCTCGTTAAGGTATCCCCACTCAGAAAGGGGTCCACACACACACACACACACACACACACACACACACACACATATATATATATATATATATATATGTGTGTGTGTGTGTGTGTGTGTGTGTGTGTGTGTGTTATGTCTGTAAGTATGTTTATATAGATATGAATGTTTGCTCCTGTATAATCAAAGGAGCATACTGAAGAAGTATGATACCTTTTAAGTTTTGATCTAAATTTCTGCTAAAGTCTCTATACTGCTCCTAATGTAAATAGAGGCATACCTCTTATTTTTTTTTAATTTTCTGGTCTAAAGAATTCGAGGATATTGAAGGGAAAGAAAAAAAATGGATAGATATAGAACAAGAAGAAATTTTAAAAGTCACATTATTGGAAGCTAGAGATATAGACAAACTTTGAAGGACCTCGATCTTTAACCAGGTAGAAATAGACGAAACCTGCCGAGAGAGAGAATCTTTGATGCTTCGTAAAAAATAAGATGGCCTGTTTGTGTCGGAATGCCGGACTGTTTCGAGATGTCACCTTTGCAGAATTCGTTTCCCTCGCACTTGCAAGATTTCCC
>NC_090732.1:129614218-129632586 GCF_036898095.1 Palaemon carinicauda | reverse complement strand
TATTAAGTATAAGAGCGCCAGCCCTTCTTACAGGATAAGAATGTACATTGCTGGTCCAACGACAAAAAACATTAATCTCTCTCTCTCTCCTCTCTCTCTCTCTCTCTCTCTCTCTCTCTCCTCTCTCTCTCTCTCTCTCTCTCTCTCCGCAAATCTTTTAATCAAGAAAGAGATGCCACTTCGATAATTATTTCAAACATAAAGATACCATAAAGAAATCGTATAACAAAAATACAACATTAAACTAATTAAGGATATGTAAGAACACTACAAACTAATCGCAATACAAAGACTCAATTATTTTAGTCACTGTAATCTTCGACAATCATGAAATCGCACGACGTTTTGGTAACTCTAAGACACAAGCAGGTTGCAGTTGAAGGGCGAAGAGATTGGCTCACGTGAAATTAAACAATTCTTACAAAGAAAATACATGATTTCTCATCCTGGTGCAAATGTGGTGTATTCACTCGTATAGTTTTATTAGAGAGAAAAAATAAAAATATACTTTATATGAGCAAATCATTAAAAATACACTCAAATTTTATTATTATTATTATTATTATTATTATTATTATTATTATTAAAGGTTATTATTATTATTATTATTATTATTATTATTATTATTATTATTATTAAGTAAGCTACAACCATACTTGGAAAAGCTGGATACTATACCCCTAGGGCTCCAACAAGGCAAAATGGCCGTCTAAGGAAAGGAAATAAGGAAATGAATAAATTACGGGAAAAGTAATGAATAATTAGAATAAAATACTTTAAGAATAGTGAAAATATTGAAATAGATCTTTCATATGCAAACTATAAAAGAGACCTATGTTAGACTGTTAAATATAAAAGTATTCACTGCAAGTTTGAAATTAAAAAGAAAAAAAAAAAATGAATCAAATATCATAGTCGAGGAAAATTAATTGCATCTACCGATTTTTTTTTTTTTTTTTTTGTCACGTGTCTGGGGTTGGTGGGATCTTTTAGTGACTGCTAAATAAATTATTTGATTTCCTTTTTATGTAGATATGTTTCATCAACTTGTAAATACTCGGCTAATCGTAGTTGTAAGGTGATTAAGCCATAGAAAATTCGTATAACAAGATCTTATTAATTTGGATTTATAGATGTCGTTCAGTAGGGATGTACTCTTTTATTGATGTTTTTGATTTTTATTGAAAGGGGTGTTGATAAAGGTGTATATTACTGCAATCTCTCTCTCGCTCTCTCTCTCTCTCTCTCTCTCTCTCTCTCTCTCTCTCTCTCTCTCTCTCATTATTTTATTCAAGATCGGTAATCTCCCTTATATAAAAGAGTAATTGGTCTCTCTCTCTCTCTCTCTCTCTCTCTCTCTCTCTCTCTCTCTCTCTCTCTCTCTCCTCTCTCTCTCTCTCTCACGTGAGTATATATATATATATATATATATATATATATATATATATATATACATATATATATATATATATATATATATATATATATATATATATATATATATATATATGTATATATATATATATATATATATATATATATATATATATATATATATATATATATATATATTTGGGTGTGTATATGTATATATACTAAATATTTCCTGTTACGCTGATCGGCATTGCTAAACATATGACTATTCGGTCCCTCCCCGTTACTCGGGTTGGCGGTGAGGAGTAGCCATACTCTGGTGAGAGGGGTACCCCATGAATTAGTTAGGAAAGGGAAGTGGTTGAGAAAGGTTCAATATGTGTGTGCGTGTATCTATTTAAATATTTAGCCGGTATTTATTTTGGGTCGTGTACACTATAAGGGAAATTGTCATTATGTGTTGGACGCTTATTTTTATATTTATTTAGTGAAAAAAACTTTTGAAAATTAAAATCTACTTGATAAATGAAAACTTATATCCAACTATGAGCCTCCTTTATTGATTTGGAAACATGCATACTATATATTCAGTATTCAATTCTTCCTAATTAAAAAAAGTCAGACTAAGGTTATTGGACTAACGAAACTTTTCTTCTGTTTCCCAAGCGATTCTTTCAGATCTGTCTACTGTAGGACGCTGGTCTTATTTTTCCTCGTCATCGTTGTCAACTCGTGATGTGACTCAAGCAGAGAATGAAGAACTATTTCTTTTTTTCTTTTTTTAATCCGGTCTTGATTTCCCCGGGCAGTGCTTGCTGAGACCCGCTTTTGTTCAGGGGCGTATGATGGACAATCCCTTTTCTTCACTTTCTTGTGTCTCTGCCCTTTGCACCACCCCGCCCCAACTCACCCCACCTCACCTCACTCTGTAAAGGGAAAAGGATGAAGAATACAAGGACATAAAAGTACCATGAGATCTTTACACTTGAAGGGGTCTCTCGGGTGTTGGACGTCAAGCTTTTCCATTTGTTCTTTTCTAAATTCTGAAAGATGCTCTTCAAGTTTTTTCCTTTCAGTCAATCTTTTTATTGAATAAAAGCGAAATGGAATTGAAGTGTCGCCTGAATTTTCTTTGACGCTGAGGATTGAAGCTGTTAAACGTTGCGTTCTTCCCAGAAGTCGCTGAAACTGTTAACTGACCTGGAAACGAAATTTTATATTGGGTCGAACTGGAATCGTGGGAATGTTGAAAGTTGGTGCGCAAATGGCTTTTGAGTTTGTTGTGCACGTGGCCAGGAAAATTCGAAAGGTATATTATGTTGATAAAATGTGTTTTTTTTGCTGTACACGTAAGTCGTCTGTACATGGGCCTATATACCTACATGTCTATTTATGTATTTACAGTATATATATATATATATATATATATATATATATATATATATATATATATATATATATATATATATATATATATATATATATATATATATATATATATGCGTGATTAGAGGGTTCGAAAGAGTTCGCAAAATGAGTAATTTTATTTTGTTTGAGCAAAGGTAATGTTATGAAGGTAGATGAAAACCGGGATTATAACATAACATAATTAGTGTCCATTAATGGGGTAAATATATATAGGTATTTAGAAGTAAAAAAGATTAATAATATTAGAATGCGAGAAGAGGCGAGTCACAAAAAAGTTGAAACAAGGAAGGGAGGAAATTGTTTTGCAAAAAAATTAGGAAGGAGTTCGGAGTACCTCTGGAAGTCAAGGTCTCTGAGGTATTTATTGTGGCTAAATTAAATTTTTCTTGTACTTTATGGTGATTGAGAGGAATTAAAAGGGTGTGTAAGGCGGAAAGACATGGAAGAAATGTTAAAGGGCTAGGTCAGGTGGAAGGAAAGATTGGTGTTTGAGATGGTATGGTCATGAAGAGAGATTGGAGAACGACAGGTTGGTAAAACGAATATATAGTTTGAGATTTATAAAAAGGAAAGAAACCTTATCCTCCAGGAAGACCGAGTGTTCATTAGATCTGTGAATGGCAGTGTGGTAACATTTCAAAAAACGATAAGTTTTTTTTTTTTGTAATATGTGAAGGGGCTGTTTCTGTGAGTTTTCTACTGAGGGGGTTCAGCCGTGATTCAGTATTCAGGAATGAATACAGCGACTGTTTTATTTCACTGAAGTCATTTCCTGTAAGGAGAAACCGCTGAATTTTCAATCAGTCCCATTCCCTATTGAGTATTGTATCCTCAAAATGAGAAAACGCATTCTACATTTAACTTCTGGATCCAGGATGAATAAATTCACCCACCGCCAGCGAGAGGCCAACGAAGAAAAATTCAATTTTATTGCATTTGCTTGCACTGAAGGCTAAATGTCTTCTCGCCGCACACAGGTTTACACTTGAATATTTACATTAAAAAAAAAAACGGTAAACATTCTGGAATAAATGTCGCCAGGCATTTACCGTTTTAAAAAACGGACATATTGACATAAAGGATGGATATTACGATCACCAACCCTTGAAATATAATAAAAAAAGTAGGGTAACATTACGGTCGACCGTATTTTAATGAAATACGGGTGGTAACAGTAGATTTTATACGGAGAATTTCCGATTAAAATTAGGTTTTTTAACAGTGTATTTACAGAATAAAGAGGTCCCCTGTAGGCTAATTTGCTCACACTGACTCAACATGTTGCTGCAACCCCTTTCAAGCATTACTTTGAATAACATGCGTTAAGTATATATAAAATACATACATACATATATATATATATATATATATATATATATATATATATATATATATATATATATATATATATATATATATATATATATATATATATATATATATATATATATATATATGTATGTATGTAGATATATAATTAAAGATTAAAGCGTTTACAATGTAAATAGATTTATTGTCAGGTTTTAGCTCGTCTGTCGTATGACAGATGAGCGGCACCAGAATATGTACACATCACCCAACATAACTGAATTTCTTCAATATTTTCAGTCTCTAACTCTACTGTTTCCTGTTACTCTTTAGAATTTCGTAAATATGTAATGCGAGAGCTGTTTACAATGGGGTACCTTGTGTTCCAGTCTACAAATGAAAATGTTCATTCTTACTGATGTGTATCCGGGTCTCTTATTGGTAGGTGGGAAGTGGCGTCGACGAGTCATGCTTTTCAACACTTAAGCCCTCGTATTGTATCCAATTTTGTTCAGCTTGTTCTCTCCCCTTGTTTTTTTTTTCTCTCTCTCTCCTCTCTCTCTCTCTCCTCTCTCTCTCTCTCTCTCTCTCCTCTCTCTCTCTCTCTCTGTCATTTTTATCCAAATGTTGTCATTGTTCCTCTCTCTCTCTCTCTCTCTCTCCTCTCTCTCTCTCTCTCTCTCTCTCTCTCTCTCTCTCTCTCTCTCTCTCTCTCTCTGTCATTTTATCCAAATGTTGTCATCGGTTCTCTCTCTCTCTCTCTCTCTCATTGTATCCAAATTTTATCATTCTTTCTCTCTCTCTCTCTCTCTCTCTCTCTCTCTCTCTCTCTCTCCTCTCTCTCTCCTCTCTCTCTCTCTCTCTCTCTCTCTCTCTCTCTCTCATTGTATCCAAATTTCATCATTGTTCCTCTCTCTCTCTCTCTCTCTCTCTCTCTCTCTCTCTCTCTCTCTCTCTCTCTCTCTCTCTCTCTCTCTCTCTCTCATTGTATCCATATTTTTTCAGTATAGATTTACAGTGCAACCTGTTAAATCTATATATATATCCTCATGTTACCTGTTCCTTCTTGTGAGGATCGGTGCTGTTTCTCCTAATTAAAGATGACATATGGTTAGGGCGACTGAGAAGTCTCTGCTCTTACCTTCCTTTATGTCTATATTTCCTCTTTGAAGGATGTCGCTATTTCTAGTTAATTTATAGTATGATATCCACTTAGGATAGGGATTTTCCATGTTTCTTCTTATCTCATTTTCTATCATGGTTACAATGTTTATTTTTGGTTAAAGTTTCTAAATGCTATCTAGGGTACATTTTGGTTATTTCATCGTTGGGCTCGATTAATATTGCTGAACGACCTAGAATACATTTAGATTAGGTAGTAAATCATTCTTATAGGCTGCGTACTTAACTGATAAATAAGCATGATTGAATTGGTGGAGAGTCAGTTGTAGATTAGCAAATATACTTCAATAGCATACTAGAAATTGCATATAGAAATTAGTTGATTTTATTTGTTGTTTGTTTTAGTGTACCGAGTTTTTTTTCTAGAGAATGACCTCTACCTTTACAGTATTAATGAATTAAATAAATTTACTTTTTTACGACAATTCGGTAAAACTTTTCACCCGCCATGACTGAATGTTTTCTCTTTGCCGACTGCAACATTCATTCATTCATTCAGCATTGATGACGCCAATTCTAGTTGAACCTGCAATATAAAGGACGATGTATTCGGTACAGCAATTGAAGAAAAATGAGATTTTTTCCCTTCAGATTCGATCAAATAATAGACTAGCCACCTGTTGATGTACTACCGCTAGAGAGTTATTGGATCCTTTGACTGGCCAGGCAGTACTACATTATGTCCTTCTCTCTGATTACGGCTCATTTTCCTTTTGTCTACACATATAGTACACCGAATAGTCTGGCCTATTCGTTACACATTCTCCTCTGTCCTCATACACCTGACAACACTGTTATTACCAAACAATTCTTCTTTGCTCAAGGGGTCAACTACTGCAATGTAATTGCTCAGTGGCTACTTTCCTCTTGGTAAGGGTAGAAGAGAGGCTAGGAATGGTAAGCAGCTCTTATAGGTGAAGGATACTCCAAAATTAAACCATTGTTCTCTGGTATTTAATAGTGCCATAGCCTTTGCACCATGGTCTTTCACTTTCTTGGGGTAGATTTCTCTTGCTTGAGGGTACAATCGGCAACATTATTCTATCTTATTCCTCTTCCTCTTTTTTTCATGTTTTTATAGTTTATATGTGAAATATTTATTTGAATGTTGTTACTATTCTTAAAATATTTTAATTGTTAATTACTTTTCTTGAAGTTTCCTCATTTCCTTTCCTCACTGGGCTATTTTCCCTGTTGGTGCCCTCGGGCTTATAGCATTCTGCTTATCCAACTAGGGTTGTAGCTTAACAAGTAATGATAATAATGATAATAATAATAATAATATGTGAATATGGAGACGTTAATGTCAGTTACAAGAAGGGCTTTGATTTTCACTCTTCGAAATTCACAATGTTTATTGAGTTTTCATTTGAAATAGAAGTGAAGTTCTGTTTAGAATTGAAAATTTTTGCCAATAAAAGTTTTTCTCAAAAAAGGATTGGTCCATTCTTATGCAACAGAAGTTTCATGAATTTTTCTTCAGCAATGGGAAACTTCTTTATGAAACGAATAGTCACGTGACACAAGAATTCCAACCCAATGGCTTAAGCTTTAAGAACAAATGCTATAAGCAGGTGTACCTTTTCGAGGTCACTTAATTTCGATACATTTTCCCTATCAGTAGAATTGTTGAAAAATATAGTAAGGGTGTATGTGTGTATTAACAGACACACACACACAATTTATATATACACACACATATTATATATATATATATATATATATATATATATATATATATATATATATATATATATATATATATATATATATATATATATATATATATATGTCTATACATATGATAAATTTTGCCCATGTAAACGTGTTTTTAATTTTTCAAATAAGCCATATTTATTAATACATTAAAGTCTGGATTCTCTTAACCAACTCTGGATCAGAGCCCCAGGCAAAATTACTCAAAGACTATAGTATCTGACCGGCCGAGTTTCGAACCCTGGTCCAGGATATTTGTATACCATTGACCATACCACTCAGCCACGAAGTGGTATGGTCAATGGCATACAAATATCCTGCACCAGCATTCTGAAACCCGGCCGGTCAGATACTATAGTCTTTGAGTGATTTCGCCTGGGGCTCTGATCCAGAGACTTATTTGAAAAGTGGAATACACACATATATATATATATATATATATATATATATATATATATATATATGTATGTATGTATGTATGTATATATATATATATATATATATATATATATATATATATATATATATATATATGTATATATATATATGTAATATGTAATATGTGTATATTTATTAATGAACAAGAATATTAATAAGAAAATAGTTTAACGATACAAATGTGATATAATGGAAACCTATTAAGATAATTTACAAATTTTTGTCATGGTATACGATAAAGGCGGTAACACAATTAAAGTCGATGTATTCAAGAATTAGAGTCCATCCTTATTCTAAAAATTACATTGATGTATACGGAACATTATTGATATAATAATTTAGATGAATAAATGTAATGATGATGTGTAGTACAACAATTCACCACATTTTTTTTATCCAATTATACTTAAATCCTTTCCTTGGTTAAGACGAGCCTGAGTTTGGAATAATTTTCTAATATTATTGTTGCCCAATTAATTTGGAACTGTTATGGAAAGTAAAAATTAACCAAATATTCCCTGTTTATATTTGCCCAGGAATCACTCTGGTCTCTGCTTGAATAATTCATAGTCCAGCAATAGAAGGGACTATGGTATCACGACTTTTTAGCCTAAGTAAGGGAATTGTTTATCTTTATCTGGAAAAGTTTATGAAAACTGGAATCCAATTTTCATCGCTTAAAAAACCTGATGCATCTATAGATTACTGTCTTTGATCTTAATTAATTCTCATTGTTATGGGGTTGAAAATAAATGTTTCTGTCGTGAATATTTTTGGAATATTCCATTTTTCCCTTTCATCAAAATCCACTAGCCACCTGTTGAGGTATTTGTCCTATGACTGGTCAAGTAGTATTACATTGGATCCCTCTCTGATCATGGCTCATTTTCATCTACCTACACATACACAGAATAGTCTGGCATATTCTTTACATATTCTCCTCTTCCTGACAACACTAAAATAATCGAAAAATTTTTCTTCGCTCAATTGGCTACTTAACACTAGGTAACAGGAAAAGAGAGTCTTTACCTATGGTAATCAATTCTTCTAAAAGGACAATCCAAATTCAAACCATTGTCCTCTAGAAAGAAACCATTGTTCTCTAGTCTTGGGTAGTGCCATAGCCTCATAGTCTTCCACTGTTTTGGGTTAGAGTTCTCTGAGTGTACCGTCAGTCACACTATTCTATCTGTTTCCTTTTCGTTACTAAGCTATTTTCCTTGTTGGAGCCCTTGTGCATATAGGATCCTGCATTTAACTAAGGTTGTAGCTTGGCTAGTAATAATAATGATACAATCGTGAGACTACAAAATGTCGTTTTCACAGTTTTAAATTCGTCAGTGCAGCACTTATCTAGTTTTACTGTGGTTTTTAACATAATTCAATGAACTAAAAATAGTCTTCTTTTAAATAATCTGAATATTTATTGTAGTAGGAGTAGTAGCTTAGCAGAAAGTACAATAAGTAAAAAATGTAATATTTCTCATAAATTTGATTTTGGAGCAGAACATTGCAAAGTTCATACTATATAAGTATTTCCAGACTATGTCCTAGACATCATAAATCCTTCTGAGGACTGGAAATTAGTCCTATTTGTCAGACTACCCACAAATCTGCTCAATCGTCTCATGTTTGCAAAGCCCTGTCAAGAGAATAGGGACTCCCTTCGTATAGTTAGTTGTAGTACTGTACATCCGAGACACAGCATCTAGTAATTTCTGTTACCTTTAGAGATTTTAAACATGATTATTGACAATTATTATGTCAGTAAAATTTCTAAATTAAGGCGTTTGGGGAGCTTGTTATGAAGGAAACATTTTCAGTTGAATATTGCGTATAACTTTTTTTTTTTTATGAAAATATGGCTAATATCATTTCAATATGTATTCTTTATGTAATTCTTCAGGTATTTGGTACATTGTCGTGGAAATATTTGTTTTATTGTTACCAAAGAGATTATTTTATTAAATATTCCTCCAGTCACAAAGTTGGCCGTTTTTTTTTTTTCTATTTTTTTTTTATTGTTGCGAAAGAGAATTACTCGATTAAATACTCCTCCAGTCACTAAGTAGCCCTTCCGTTTTTTTTTTTTTTTTTTTTTTTTTTTTTTACTGCAAACGATAGACTAAACTTTTGAACGATGGAATGTTATGTACGCCCTGGACATTGCAATCCGCAATAAAATTCACAAGTTTTACAGCAGAGGAAGAAAACGGCCATTTAACTCTACAGTGCGAATGCTGCGGACTTTTTGTAGTTGGTACAAGACTGTAGGCAAAGAAGAATTACTTTCCTGGATCGCAATGGAGCATTAATCGAAATGGTAGCCATAGAAAAGGCATAAAATCCACGTTCTATTGGAGAGAAAGGGATTGCAAAAGGCAAGGGATGGTCATTGATCAGAAAAATCGCCTTTTACACAATCCTCTCTAAAAGAGAGGCAATTGATGAAGGTCGTCAAAAAAAAAAAAAAAAAAAAAAAAAAAAAAAAAAAAAAACAAGATTGGGAGAGTCCAACGTAAAATCTTGATAATATCGAAGAGATTTTTTATGCCTTCTAGAAAAAATTAGAATCAGATCTAGAATTCGGACCTTGCAAGCTCTTCAAAATAAACTTCAAGTAGGATTGAAGTTAAAGAGTTCTCTAAAATTTACGGGAAATAAGTTTAAGATTTGAGCTGGCGGAAAGGTGTCAGAGAAATCATCATCATCATCATTATTATTATTATTATTATTATTATTATTATAATTATAATTATTATTATTGTTATTATTATTATTATTATTATTATTATTATTATTATTATTGTTATTGTTATTATGATTATAATTATTATTATTGTTATTATTATTGTAATTATTATTATTATTATTATTATTATTATTATTAGCCAAAAGCTAAAACCCTAGGTAAAATAGTACAGTATTACAACCCGATGTATCCCATTAGAGGAAGTAGTCCACCACCAAAGAATAAACAAAGGAATAAACTATACAAAAAAAAAAAAATCACATATAGTAAAAGTCTGAATGTTACCGTTTATAAGAAACAACTGTCGTGATGGTTTAGAAGAGGAAGATCAAAGGTAAAGAAAAAGAAAAGATAAATGCACCCTCTTAATAAACTATTGAAGTAGTGAATGTAATCATGTTGAGAAATTCCTATCAGATATGCGGAAGAGATTTCAAATGAAAGATAAATCAACGGAAATCAACGGCACTTCAAGAATGAGTTCAAACACCAGGAGAGGGTTGGGTTATGAAAGAGGAAAAATAGGAAGGGGTTAAATTATCAGTAAATGCGTGAAGAGTTGAGGGAGACTGGAGGTAAAAAGAGTAGGCGAGGAGAGGGTTGGGTTATGAAAGAGGAAAAATAGGAAGGGGTTAAATTATCAGTAAATGCGTGAAGAGTTGAGGGAGACTGGAGGTAAAAAGAGTAGGCGAGGAGAGGGTTGGGTTATGAAAGAGGAAAAATAGGAAGGGGTTAAATTATCAGTAAATGCGTGAAGAGTTGAGGGAGACTGGAGGTAAAAAGAGTAGGCGAGGTAACTATACGAGGATGAGCACCATTAACAATGAAGAAGGTAGTACACTCAAGGTTCAACAAGCACTATAAAGTAGTAAATAAAAAACTAAAAAACTCAAAGGTAGCCTATTGGAAACGTCTCTGCCTGGCGATCGGTAGTTTCTTGCAGTGTGTGCAACCACCATCCTTGTGAGTTAAGTATGGGTGCTTGGGAGAGCTGTTAGGTCTACCTGCAGGGTCATCAGCAGCCATTGCCTGGCCCTTTCTGGTCCTAGCTTAGGTAGAAAGGGGGGTTTGGGCGCTGATCATATGTATATATTGTCACTCTAGAGCCTTGTCCTGCTAGCTAGGGCATTGTCACTATCTCTTGCCTCTGCCATTCATGAGCGACTTTCATACCTTATATCAATCTTACCACGTGCCTTTAGATATTTGAACTATCAATAAAAGTTAAATCCAAGTAGGCCTGCCACTGAAAATCTTATAAGTACGAAAGTTAAACTGGAGTTTAATGAGAAGAAAATTGGACCACGTTGTTTAAGAACGTGGGAGTTGATGAAAGGTTCTTAAGATTATGTATATGTAGCAGCTATAACAATAATATTGTATTCATAGTTTCTAATGAAATTATTATATATCCGTAACTAATGTTGAAATAAGTCACCTGTACATTTGGAAAGTTAATCGAAGAGGCCTAATAAAGGCGGAGAGATATAAAATATATTGATCTATAATGTGTTAAGCAAAATTACTAAAAACCTAAACACACTTCCGTCTAAGGGAAGGGTCGGCCATTTAAAAGTGAAAGAGAGTCCATACTCTCTTTGTCACCATAATTAAATCTATCCAAAACGAGTTCAAGTTTTGAGATGAAGATAAAACACCTGCATAGCGAAAGCTCAAAACTAGAATAGTGTACTTCACCAAATAGTTGTGAAAACAAATCCAGTTAGTAACAGCGTATTAGTAGGTCTTGCCGGTAGCCCGACAGAGAGAAAATTGGTTCTTTGTTTACTTGGAGTACTAAGTACCTGCTCGACAGATGGCGCTGTTGATGTACACCCCCACCTGCATAGCGATCGCTGGCGTATTTTGACCGTAGGTTTTTCTGTCGAGCAACAGAGTTGCAGCTTATATGATCACCGGGTAAGTATATTCAAAAATTTATTTTATTAATAAAAAATAACATGTTTTGACGTTCATATGACAAGGAACCGTATTAACGTGTGGAAGACAAACTCTGTCTTAGACAAGTGGGGTTTATTTTTCCATCATGGTAATAATAATTTAGAACAGTGCAAGACTGTTCCCTGTTTCCCATCTTTCACAACTATTCATTTTATTAAGAACTTAAATTATCACCTTATTACTTGTGGCCATAAAATTAGCATTTGCTTCTTGTCCTGCAGAGTCTGCATTTACATTTTGTTCCGGTGTCACTTGACCTCGGTGCCAAGTACCCAGAACCAGAAATGTTTTGTTCTTTAACTGTGAGTGATATTGATTTCTTTGCCTTTAAGGTGAAAGAACTGCAATACTACTTTAAAACCTCGCGTCTCGGCTCCTTCGTCTTATGGTTGCGTTGCTGCGTTTGTTTGTTAAATCTACCTTTCCTTGTTTAATATGAATTTTTATTACTTATGGGCGTTCTGTTCTGTAGAACTTTTTTTTTCTTACTATGAACTTAAAGGTTATTTCCAATCTAATGTTTCTTCTTTTGAAATGTTTATATTAGCTATTTTTATGATGATGATGATGATAATGTTGGCCTGGGCGCTAGCCACCCGTTTGATACTACCGCTAGAGAGTTATGGGGTCTTTTGACTGGCCAGACAGTACTATATTGGATCTTTCTCTTTGGTTACGGTTTATTTTCCCTTTGCCTACACACACACACACACACCGAATAGTCTGGCCTATTCTTTACACATTCTCCTCTGTCCTCATACCCCTGACAACACTGAGATTACCAAACAATACTTCTTACATCACTGTAATTGTTCAATGGCAACTTTTCTCTTTGTAAGGGTAGAAGAGACTCTTTAGCTATGGTAAGCAGCTCTTCTAGGCGAAGGACACTCCGAAATCAAACCATTGTTCTCTAATCTTGGGTAGTGCCATAGGACACTCCAAAATCAAACCATTGTTCTCTAATCTTGGGTAGTGCCATAGCCTTTGTACCATAGTCTTCCACTGTCTTTTGGGTTAGAGTTCTCTTACTTGAGGGTACACTTGGGCACACTATTCTATTTTATTACTCTGTCTCTTAGTTTGTTAAAGTTTTTATAGTTTATATAGGAGATATTTTTTTTTAATCTTGTTGCTCTTTTTAAAATATTTTATTTTTCTTAGTTTCCTTTCCTCACTGAGCTATTTTCCCTGTTGGGGCCACTGGGCCTATAGAAGACTAAAATAGGTAACTAAGTCTATCGTTGTTATGAGCATGAATATTAGATAGTAAAAATGAAGTGGATGTTATTCGTATCAAATTTATGTAATAATGTTGGCATTTGAAAGTGGTGACAGAATTTAAGCAAATTTGTAGGGCTTATTTATAACCAACAGAAACAACGGCCAGTGCAACCGATTCTATTCCACAGCAGGACAAAGACTTCAGACATGTCTTTATTCATGTCTGGGGTTTGGTCAGTTTTCATCACCACGCTTGCCCATGCGGATTGGTGATGGTGGGAGATTTTAGTCAGATTACTCACAGCAAACTAACTTAGTATGGGTGTCCTGATTGGTACAGCTTTACTGATCATGGTGTTACTCGAACCCTTTCAAACACTATTTCCAAAGCTCATCCTAAACACTAAGGGTTTGGATAGTGTTAAAGAAGAAAAAGACAATCTCAATAAAAAGGTCAGCTTTGATGTCTCTTTGTTCAGCGATATTCCTGTAGAAAAATTATTAGATTTTATCTGGAGGAGAGGTACAGTCATAAGATTTCCCGTTACACACTGGAAAGGTGTATGAGCTCATTATGCAGTATAATGTAAGACAGACACCGTATTTGTTGCCACTGTGGGACCCTCTCTTTCACCTGTCCTCGTCGATCTACCAAAAGAGTATTTTGAACCTTCTTTGCTTCTCCAATCGGTCGGAAGGCTTCGTGTAATCATGTGAAAAAGATGCGTGATTATGTTTTGACGCTGCTGAATATAGATTCTGAGGATGAAAGAGGAATATTTTGATGCGTTCATTGAATGCCAAGGGACCATACATAAGATTTCCACCAGAAGGAGACCAAACTCTCTTTTTAACATGATAGATATCTGTCATAAAAATATCAGATGGTTTCGAAACTATGGTTTACATTCATTATTATTATTTTGATAAAGCATTGTTCTTTGGAAGGGAATCATAGTTTGTTTGTTTAAAGAAGTTCAAGGATGTGTGATCCTTTATATTTTGGACTCATAAGTGAAGTATTGAAGAAATTGTTTTGTAAAATAGTTTATCGAGTTAATGAATCACGACGCAATAAAGAAAATTATTAAAATCTGGTTGTAAAGAAAAATAAATATATGGAATTCAGTAAAGGAAGCCCTATTGTCTTTTCCTACTTGGTTTGCAGTCAAATTAAAGCTCTCTTGATGGACCTTGATACAAATGGAGGTGTAGAGCAAAATGGCATTTTTTTTTTTTATAAAGACTGCATATTTCTTAGCTCCAGAGTTATCTTTTATTTTTGTGCAAGTTAGCTCAAGTCCAGCTAATTACCGCCCAATTTCCATAACTCCCATATTATCTAAAGTGTTTGAACGTCTTTTGGCAAACCGTGTTAATAGGTTTGCAGAAAGCAATCATCTGTTCCCTAGTTTGCCATTTCGCTTTCGTACAGACCTTGGATCATGTGATGCCCTTTTTACAATCTCCGATGCTGTACAGAAATCCCTTGATTGTGGTCAGGAAGTTCGTATGATTGGCCTTGATTTTAGTGCTGCCTTTTACTGTTAATCATGAGGCTCTTGTTTTTAACCATAAACAGTTGAGAGTGGGTGGCTGTTTTCTTAGCATTATTATTGAATTTCTAACAAATAGATCGCAAAGAGTTGTTGTCGATGGACACTATAGTGAGCATAGGAATGTGATATCTCGTGCTGCTCAGGGTAGTGTTCTTGGTCCATTACTATTCATACCGTATACACATGGCATGTAGTTTGGCCTAGAAAACAAGTTTGTTTCATATACAGATTATGTTACTCTCTGTCTCAATTCCATCTGCTGAATGTAGATCTGGGATTGCTGAATCCTTTAATAGAGATCTGGTTAAAATTAGTGCATGGGGCAAATTACGGGGCATGAAGTTGAATCCTAACAAAACGCAAAGTATGATTGTAAGTAGGTCGAAGTCAGCTGCTCCTCAACATCCGGATCTCAGGATTGATAATGCTTCTTTAACTCTATAGGTGTGATTCTCGATAACGAATTTAGTTTTGAGAAACACATTATGTCTGTGTCTTCTTTAATTTCACAAATAATTTGCTTATTGAAAAATGCCTAGGATTTCGGTGATCAATACTTTCTGAAGCGTTTTAATTATTTCATTCTACCTCATTTCGAGTATTGTTCTCCTGTCTGGTCTTCAGCTGCTGATTCTCATCTTAATTTGTTGGTCAGGAACTTACGATCAACTAAATTTCTCTCCTTTCATAAACCATAAACTTGATCTTTCCAACTAAGTGAAGAAAAAAAAAAAGACTTTCTCTCCTTTCATATTTCATCAAAATGATCTTTACAACTGAGTTCATCCTTTATCCAATGATGCGGAGGTTGTACCATCTGCATCAAAGGACATTTCTTCCTCATAAAAAAATTCCCCATTTCTTTCCTTTCAAAATCTATCAACTTCTATTTCTGGGTTCTCCATCCTTTATCCCATGATGTAGATCTTATACCATCTACATCAAGGGAAATTTCCTCCTAAAAAAAAAAGTCCTTTTACTCTCTCTTTCTTTCATAGTCCATCAACTTGATACTTCCAACTGAGTTCATCCTTTATCCAATGATGTAGATCTTATACCATCTACATCAAAGGATATTTCCTCCTCAAAAAACACTCCTTTTACTCTCTTTCATAGTCCACCAACATTGATACTTCCAACTGAGTTCATCCTTTATCCAATGATGTAGATCTTATACCATCTACATCAAAGGATATTTCCTACTTAAAAAAAAGTCCTTTTACTCTTGTTCTTTCATAGTCCATCAACTTGATACTTCCAACTGAGTTCATCCTTTATCCAATGAGGTAGATCTTGTACCTCTACATCAAAGGATATTTCCTCCTCAAAAAAGTCCTTTTACTCTCTTCTTTCATAGTCCATCAACTTGATACTTCCAACTGAATTCATCCTTTATTCAACGATGTAGATCTTATACCATCTACATCAAAGGATATTTCCTACTTAAAAAAAGTCCTTTTACTCTTCTTCTTTCATAGTCCATCAACTTGATACTTCCAACTGAATTCATCCTTTATTCAACGATGTAGATCTTATACCATCTACATCAAAGGATATTTCCTCCTCAAAAAAAGTCCTTTTACTCTTCTTCTTTCATAGTCCATCAACTTGATACTTCCAACTGAGTTCATCCTTTATCCAATGATGTAGATCTTATACCATCTACATCAAAGGATATTTCCTACTTAAAAAAAGGCCTTTTACTCTTCTTCTTTCATAGTCCATCAACTTGATACTTCCAACTGAATTCATCCTTTATTCAACGATGTAGATCTTGTACCTCTACATCAAAGGATATTTCCTCCCCAAAAAAGGTCCTTTTACTCTTCTTCTTTCATAGTCCATCAACTTGATACTTCCAACTGAATTCATCCTTTATTCAACGATGTAGATCTTGTACCTCTACATCAAAGGATATTTCCTCCTCAAAAAAAGTCCTTTTACTCTTCTTCTTTCATAGTCCATCAACTTGATACTTCCAACTGAGTTCATCCTTTATCCAATGAGGTAGAGCTTGTACCCTCTGCATCAAAATATATTTCCTCCTCAATCATCATCATCATCTCCTCCTACGCCTATTGACGCAAAGGGCCTCAGTCAGATTTCACCAGTCATCTCTATCTTGAGCTTTTAAATCAATACTTCTCTAATCGTCCTCTCTTACTTCACGCTTCATAGTCCTCAGTCATGTAGGTGTGGATCTTCTGACTCTTGTAGTGCCTTGTGCAGCCCAATTGAAAGTTTGGTGAACTAATTTCTTTTGGGGAGTGCGAAGAGCATGACCAAACCATCTTCATCTGCCCCTCACCATGATCTCATCCACATATGGCACTCGAGTAATCTCTCTTATAGTTTCATTTGAAATCTTGTCCTACCATTCAACTCCCAATTTTTTCTGATGGCTTTGTTCTCAAATCTACAAAATCTGTTGGATATTGTTTCATTGTCATACCATGACTCATGTCCGTACAGTAACACTGATCTCACTAAACTGATATATAGCCTGATTTTTATGTGTGATTTCTGGCGATTTGATTTCCAAATCTTATTCAACCTAGCCATTGCCTGATTTTCTTTGTTTAATCTTACATTAAAATCCAATTCTAAAGACCCTGCATTAGAGATCATAGTTCCTAAATATTTAAACGATTCCACCCCATTAATTCTTTCTCCTTCCAATGATATTTCATCTTCCATTGCATACTCCGTTCTCATCATCTCTTTTGAAGCTGATAATAGAGAGAATTTCTTCTCTTATTATGAGGCTAACTCTACATCCCCAAAGCCTTATGGATTCAGAGTGAAAGAACTGTTCAATGATACAGGACTTGTACCACCTGCATCAAAGGATATATCCAGCTAGAAAACATTCTTTTTTCTCTCTTCTATGGTCCAACCACACGATCCTTCCAACTTAACCCATTCCTTATCCTATGATGCAGAACTTGTACCACCTGCATCAAAGGATATATCCAACTAAAAAAACGTTCCTTTTTCTCCATATTCTATGTTCCAACCACTTGATCCTTCCAACTGAGCCCACTCCTTATCCAATGATGCAGAACTTGTACCACCTGCATCAAAGGATATATCCACCTAGAGAACATTCTTTTTTCTCTCCATCTTCTATGGTCTAGCCACTTCTTCCTTCCAACTTAGCCCATTCCTTATCCTATGATGCAGGACTTGTACAACCGGCATCAAAGGATAAATCCACCTAAAAACATTCTCTTTTCTCTCCATTTTCTATGGTCCAACCACTTGATCCTTCCAACTTAGCCCATTCCTTATCTTATGATGCAGGACTTGTACCACCTGCATCAAAGGATAAATCCACCTATAAACATTGTTTTCTCTCCATCTTTTATGGTCCAATCACTTGATCCTTCCAACTTAGCCCATTCCTTATCCTATGATGCAGGACT
>NC_090732.1:129604218-129609218 GCF_036898095.1 Palaemon carinicauda | reverse complement strand
CCTCTTGCTGCTGTTGCTGCTTCCTTTTTTTTATTTTTTTTTTTATTTTTTTTTTTATTTTTTTTTTGCTGCTTTTGCTGCCACTCCTCCTCCTTCTCATCCTCCTCTTGCTGCTGTTGTTGCTTCCTTTTTTTTTTTTATATTTGTTTTTATTTTTATTTTTTTTTTTTTTTTTTTTTTTTTTTGCTGCTTCTGCTGCCACTCCTTCTCATCCTCCTCTTGCTGCTGTTGTTGCTTCCTTTTTTTTATTTGTTTTTATTTATTTTTTTTTCTTTTTTTTATTTATTTTTTTTTGCTGCTTCTGCTGCCACTCCTCCTTCTCATCCTCCTCTTGCTGATGTTGCTGCTTCCTTTTTTTTATTTGTTTTTATTTATTTTTTTTCTTTTTTTTATTTATTTTTTTTTTTTGCTGCTTCTGCTTCCACTCCTCCTCCTTCTCATCCTCCTCTTGCTGCTGTTGTTGCTTCCTTTTTTTTTTATTTTTTTATATTTGTTTTTATTTTTTATTTTTTATTTATTTTTTTTTTTTTTTTTTTTTTTTGCTGCTTCTGCTGCCACTCCTCCTCCTTCTCATCCTCCTCTTGCTGATGTTGCTGCTTCCTTTTTTTTTATTTTTTTATATTTGTTTTTATTTTTTATTTTTTTTTATTTTTTTTTTTTTTTTTGCTGCTTCTGCTGCCACTCCTCCTCCTTCTCATCCTCCTCTTGCTGATGTTGCTGCTTCCTTTTTTTTTTATTTGTTTTTATTTATTTTTTTTTATTTTTTTTTATTTATTTTTTTTTTTTTGCTGCTTTTGCTGCCACTCCTCCTCCTTCTCATCCTCCTCTTGCTGATGTTGCTGCTTCCTTTTTTTTTATTTTTTTATATTTGTTTTTATTTTTTATTTTTTTTTATTTTTTTTTTTTTTTTTGCTGCTTCTGCTGCCACTCCTCCTCCTTCTCATCCTCCTCTTGCTGATGTTGCTGCTTCCTTTTTTTTTTATTTGTTTTTATTTATTTTTTTTTATTTTTTTTTATTTATTTTTTTTTTTTTGCTGCTTTTGCTGCCACTCCTCCTCCTTCTCATCCTTCTCTTGCTGATGTTGCTGCTTCCTTTTTTTTTTATCATTTTTTATTTTTTTTTATTTTTTCTTTTTTTTTCTTTTTTTCTTTTTTTGCTGCTTCTGCTGCCACTCCTCCTCCTTCTCATCCTCCTCTTGCTGATGTTGTTGCTTCCTTTTTTTTTATTTTTTTTTATTTTTTATTTTTTCTTTTTTTTTTTTTTTTTTTTTTGCTGCTTCTGCTGCCACTCCTCCTCCTTCTCATCCTCCTCTTGCTGCTGTTGTTGCTTTTTTTTTGTTTTTTTTTTGCTGCTTCTGCTGCCACTCCTCCTTCTCATCCTCCTCTTGCTGCTGTTGCTGCTTCCTTTTTTTTGTTTTTTTATATTTTTTTTAATTTATTTATTTAATTTTTTTTTTTTTTTTTTTTTTTTTTTTTTTTTTTTTGCTGCTGCTGCTGCCACTCCTCCCTCTTCTCATCCTCCTCTTGCTGCTGTTGCTGCTTCCTTTTTTTTTCTTTTATATTTTTTTTTAAATTTTTTCTTTTATTTTTTTATTTTTGCTGCTGGTGCTGCTGCTGATGCCACTCCTCCCCCTTCTCATCCTCCTTTTTTCTGTTGATACTGCTTCTTTTTTTCATATTTTATTTTTTTTTTCTTTATTTCTTTTTTTTTTTTTTTGCTGCTGCTGCAGCCACTCCTCCTCCTTCTTATTCTCCTCCTGCTGTCATAGCTGCTTCCTTTTTTTTAATTTTCATTTTTGATTATCATATATTTTTGTTCTGTTTATTTATTCATTTTTGCAGCCATTCCTCTTCCTTCCCATCCTCCTCTTGCTGCTATTGCCGCCTCGTTTTTTTCCCTTTTTTATGTGTATATATAATGTTTTATTTTGCTGCTGCTGCTGCAGCTACTTCTCCTTCTTCTCCTCCTTCTCTTGCTGCTTCCTGTTTTTTATTTTTTTTATATATATATATTTTTTTTGGCTGCTGCAGGCACTTCTCCTTCTCATCCTCCTCTTGCTGCTTTTGCTGCTTCTTTTTTTCTTTTTTTGTTTCAGTTTTTTTTCATTTTATTTCAGCAGCTGCTCCTTTTCTTTCTCCTTCTTCTGCGGTTTTATATTTCTATGTTTTAAGAGACTTTTATATTTTTTCTACTACTGATCTAGATACCCTTTCATTTGCACCTTGGTACAGGTGTTCTACCTCTTCAGAATTGTACACTACTCTCACAATCCTTATCTGTCCTCATTTGCAATGTCCAGACATATCTCCCTCAAAAATATTCATCTATTTACCCAGCCTAATTTCCTTGGTCCACCCAATAAGGACCTGACTACATACTAGAAGAATATCCACTCTCTCCCTCTGCAGAGCCAGTCATCTAGGTTATTCCCTCAGAACCACCCGAAGGTTAGTATCCGAAAGAATAATCTAGATATCCGACCATTTGTTCACCTGACGAAGCCCCTGTACGACCCCACCAGGGAACATAGCATACTAGAGAAAGTGGAGATTTTTCCCTCTGCAGACGAAGTCCTCTCGGGTATCCCACATATCCCTCAAGCTGGGTAGTTGAGCGCTTGCTGGAGACTTCCTCCAAACCCGGCATCTAAGTCAGAAGCTGTTTCAACTTGTCTCGTATTTTTTTTTCTTCTTCTTTTAGGTGCTGCTGCTGCAGCCACCCCTCATCCTACTTTTGCTGCTGTTGCTGCTGGCACTCCTCCTCCTTCTCATCCTCCTCTTGCTGCTGTTGCTGCTGGCACTCCTCCTCCTTCTCATCCTCCTCTTGCTGCTGTTGCTGCTTCCTTTTTTTTCTTTTCTATATATATATATATATATATTTTTTTTTTTTTTTTTTTTTTTTTTTTTTTTTTTTTTTTTTTTTTTTTTTTTTTTTTTGGTGCTGCTGCTGCTGCCACTCTTCCTCCTTCTTATCCTCCTCTTGCTGCTGTTGCTGCTTCCTTTTTTTTATATTTCTTTTAATTTTTTTTTATTTTTTTTTTATTTTTTTGCTGCTGCTGGTGCCACTCCTCCTCCTTCTCATCCTCCTCTTGCTGCTGTTGCTGCTTCCTTTTTTATATATATATTTTTTTTATTTTTTTTATTTTTTTTTATTTTTTTGCTGCTGCTGCTGCCAATCCTCCTCCTTCTCATCCTCCTCTTGCTGCTGTTGCTGCTTCCTTTTTTTTTTTTTTTATATTTCTTTTAATTTTTTTTTATTTTTTTTTTATTTTTTTGCTGCTGCTGCTGCCAATCCTCCTCCTTCTCATCCTCCTCTTGCTGCTGTTGCTGCTTCCTTCTTTTTATTTTTTTTATATTCTTTTTATTTATTTTTTTTTTTTTTTTTTTGCTGCTTTTGCTGCCACTCCTCCTTCTCATCCTCCTCTTGCTGCTGTTGCTGCTTCCTTTTTATTTATTTTTTTTTATATTTTTTTTTTTTGCTGCTTCTCCTGCCACTCCTCCTCCTTCTGATTCTCCTCTTGCTGCTGTTGCTGGTTCCTTTTTGTTATTTTTTTTTTATTTTTTTTTTTATTTTTTTTTTTTGCTGCTTCTGCTGCCACTCCTCCTCCTTCTCATCCTCCTCTTGCTGCTGTTGTTGCTTCCTTTTTTTTTATTTTTTTATATTTGTTTTTATTTTTTTTTTTTTTTTTTTTTTTTTTTTTTTTTTTTTTTTTGCTGCTTCTGCTGCCACTCCTCCTCCTTCTCATCCTCCTCTTGCTGATGTTGCTGCTTCCTTTTTTTTATGTTTTTATTTATTTTTTTTTATTTTTTTTATTTCTTTTTTTTTGGCTGCTTCTGCTGCCACTCCTCCTCCTTCTCATCCTCCTCTTGCTGATGTTGCTGCTTCCTTTTTTTTATTTTTTTATTTTTTTTTATTTTTTCCTTTTTTTATATTTGTTTTTATTTTTTTCTTTTTTTTTTTTTTTTTTTTTTGCTGCTTCTGCTGCCACTCCTCCTCCTTCTCATCCTCCTCTTGCTGATGTTGCTGCTTCCTTTTTTTTTTATTTGTTTTTATTTCTTTTTTTTTTCTTTTTTTTATTTATTTTTTTTTTTTGCTGCTTCTGCTGCCACTCCTCCTTCTCATCCTCCTCTTGCTGATGTTGCTGCTTCCTTTTTTTTATTTTTTTATTTTTTTTATTTTTTCCTTTTTTTTATTTTTTTTTTTTTTTTTTTTTTTTTTTTTTTCCTGCTTCTGCTGCCACTCCTCCTCCTTCTCATCCTCCTCTTGCTGATGTTGCTGTTTCCTTTTTTTTTATTTGTTTTTATTTATTTTTTTCTCTTTTTTTTATTTTTTTTTTTTTGCTGCTTCTGCTGCCACTCCTCCTCCTCCTCATCCTCCAATTGCTGCTGTTGTTGCTTCCTTTTTTTTTATTTTTTTATATTTGTTTTTATTTTTTTTTTTTTTTTTTTTTTTTTTTTTTTTTTTTTTTTTTTTTTTGCTGCTTCTGCTGCCACTCCTCCTCCTTCTCATCCTCCTCTTGCTGATGTTGCTGCTTCCTTTTTTTTTATTTTTTTATATTTGTTTTTATTTTTTATTTTTTTTTTTTTTTTTTTTTTTTTTTTGCTGCTTCTGCTGCCACTCCTCCTCCTTCTCATCCTCCTCTTGCTGATGTTGCTGCTTCCTTTTTTTTTCATTTATTTTTATTCATTTTTTTTTCTTTTTTTTTATTTATTTTTTTTTTTTGCTGCTTCTGCTGCTTCTGCTGCCACTCCTCCTCCTTCTCATCCTCCTCTTGCTGATGTTGCTGCTTCCTTTTTTTTTATTTGTTTTTATTATTTTTTTTTCTTCTTATTTATTTTTTTTTTTTGCTGCTGCTGCTGGCACTCCTCCTCCTTCTCATCCTCCTCTTGCTGCTGTTGTTGCTTCTTTTTTTTTTTTTTTTTTTTTTTTTGCTGCTTCTGCTGCCACTCCTCCTCCTTCTCATCCTCCTCTTGCTGCTGTTGTTGCTTCTTTTTTTTAT
>NC_090732.1:129576718-129581718 GCF_036898095.1 Palaemon carinicauda | reverse complement strand
TTTGCTGCTTCTGCTGCCACTCCTCCTCCTTCTTATTCCCCTCTTGCTGTCATAGCTGCTTCCTTTTTTTTAATTGTCATTTTTTATTATTATATATTTTTGTTTTGTTTATTTATTTATTTTCGCAGCCATTCCTCTTCCTTCCCATCCTCCTCTTGCTGCTATTGCCCCCTCGTTTTTTTTTTCCTTTTTTATGTGTATATATAATGTTTTATTTTGCTGCTGCTGCTGCAGCTACTTCTCCTTCTTCTCCTCCTTCTCTTGCTGCTTCCTGTTTTTTATTTTTTATATATATATTTTTTTTTTGGCTGCTGCAGGCAATTCTCCTTCTCATCCTCCTCTTGCTGCTTTTGCTGCTTCTTTTTTTTCTTTTTTTGTTTCAGTTTTTTTTCATTTTTTTTCAGCAGCTGCTCCTTTTCCTTCTCCTTCTTCTGCTGTTTTATATTTCTAGGTTTTAAGAGACTTTTATATTTTTTTTACTACTGATCTAGATGCCCTTTCATTTGCACCTTGGTACAGGTGTTCTACCTCTTCAGAATTGTACACTACTCTCACAATCCTTATCTGTTCTCATTTTCAATGTCCAGACAGATCTCCCTCAAAAATATTCATCTATTTACCCAGCCTAATTTCCTTGGTCCACCCAATAAGGACCTGACTACATACTAGAAGAATATCCGCTCTCTCCCTCTGCAGAGCCAGTCATCTAGGTTATTCCCTCAGAACCACCCGAAGGTTAGTATCCGAAAGAATAATCTAGATATCCGACCATTTGTTCACCTGACGAAGCCCCTGTACGACCCCACCAGGGAACATAGCATACTAGAGAAAGTGGAGATTTTTCCCTCTGCAGACGAAGTCCTCTCGGGTATCCCACATATCCCTCAAGCTGGGTAGTTGAGCGCTTGCTGGAGACTTCCTCCAAACCCGGCATCTAAATCAGAAGCTGTTTCAACTTGTCTCGTATTTTTTTTTCTTCTTCTTTTAGGTGCTGCTGCTGCAGCCACCCCTCATCCTCCTCTTGCTGCTGCTGCTGCCGCCACTCTTCCTCCTTCTTATCCTCCTCTTGCTGCTGTTGCTGCTTCCTTTTTTTTTTTTATATATTTCTTAATTTTTTTTTTCATTTTTTTGTTTATTTTTTTGCTGCTGCTGCTGCCACTCCTCCTCCTTCTCATCCTCCTCTTGCTGCTGTTGCTGCTTCCTTTTATATATATATATATATATATATATATACATATATATATATATATATATATATATATATATATATTCTTTTTTTGCTGCTGCTGCAGCCACCCCTCATCCTCCTCTTGCTGCTGTTGCTGCTTCCTTTATTTTATTTTTTTTTTTTAATTTATTTTTTTTTCTGCTGCTGCTGCAGCCACTTCTTCTCATCCTCCTCATGCTGCTGTTGCTTTTTGTTTTCTTTTTTTTTTGTTTCATTTTTTTTCCTTTTTTTCTGCAGCTGTTCCATTTCCTTTTTCTTCTGCTATTTTATTTTTTTATGTTTTAAGGGACTTTTATATTTTTCCTACGACTGATCTAGATGCCCTTTCATTTGCACCTTGGTACAGGTGTTCTACCTCTGCAGAATTTGACACTGCTCTCACAATCCTTTTCTCTCCTCATTTTCAATGTCCAGACATATCTCCCTCGAAAATATTCAGCTATTTCCCCAGCCTAATTGCCTTGGTCCACCCAATAAGGACCTGACTACATACTAGAAGAATATCCGCTCTCTCCCTCTGCAGAGCCAGTCATCTAGGTTATTCCCTCAGAACCACCCGAAGGTTAGTATCCGAAAGAATAATCTAGATATCCGACCATTTGTTCACCTGACGAAGCCCCTGTACGACCCCACCAGGGAACATAGCATACTAGAGAAAGTGGAGATTTTTCCCTCTGCAGACGGCCCTCCAGGGTATCCCACATATCCTTCAAGCTGGGTAGTTGAGCGCTTGCTGGAGACTTCCTTCAAACCCAGCATCTGTCAGAAGCGGTTTCAACTTGTTTCTTAGTACCTATAACCTACAATTGATGACTCTCAGCCCAAATGCGTAGATATCATGGAGAATCCGCTACTGCGGATTTGAAATTTTTATACCCAGCCCAGTTGTTTCATGTAGTGAACTTACTGTATAACGCTGCCGAGTATTGAGGGTAGTCGATAATATCCTCTCATAATTTCTTCTTCGTCCTTCAAGTAATTTAAACAGTCTCCCAAATCTCTATCAATATTCATTACTATTTGCTCTGCGTTATCTCGGAAATGGAGCAACATTTCCAGCTGTTTTGTGATGAATTGATTTTCATCTATCAGATGTTTGTTCTCCCCAATAATATTTCTGAAAGCTTTCTCGAATTCTTGGTTGTAGTTTTTCATCCTCTTCAATTCCAAAACCTGAGCCATGATTTTTTTGTCTTTTTCCCCGAGCTCTTCTTGTAGCTCTATCACATTTTTGGCTTCTAAATTTAATTTATCAGTCATTCTTTGAAGATTTTGCTCTTCCTGTTGAAGCTTGCATTTCAGAAACTGATTTTCGCCAAAGATCTCTTCATTCTTGGCATCAAGGGATTTATATTCAGCCCGACATTTTCTCTCATTTAAGACTAATCTGTTGATTTCATCCTCGCGTTCCTGCAGTTTTTTCAGATAATTCTCATTTTTTGCCCGCGCTTCACTTATTTCCGCATACAATTTATTGTGAAGGCTCTCGAAATTTTGCATTTTGCATTCAGTCTCATGAATCTTTCCTTTATGAACTCTGATTTCATTTTTTAAGTCGCGCTCTTTTTTCTGCAATCGTGAAACCTCCTCCTGGAGTTTATCTTTTTCTTGATTCACCGTGTGCATGAGCAATTCCAGTTTGTTTTTCTCCTCCATTAATATCTCATTATTCTTATTCTGTCTGCCCAGTTCGTCTCTAATATTACGTACCTGATCCTCGAGCCGCTGTATCTTGAGTTTGTCTTTGTTGAAGGAAAGGGGAATCTTGGTTGCAGATATAAATTTCCTATCCCTTGAGTTACCCTTTCTTGCTCCTAAGATTTCATCGACCTCTTTACCAATTTTATCAAATGGAATCTTTATATCCCTTATTTCGTCTTCCTTGTGTCTGGGAAAGACTTCTCCAAAAGAGTCCGAAGAACAATCCCAAAATGGGTTGTCTATTTGACGTATCCAATTATTAACTATCGGTCTCAACACACAGTTTTCTTGTTTTAGCATCTCCTTCTCCATTCTTTCCCGTTCCAATTCCCCTTCCAGCTCAATTAATTTCGTTGATGGGATTTGGTTGTTCTTCTTCCTGGGGAACAATTCACTACAAACTTTATAACCAATACTTACGCACAAAATCTCCGGCAATAAAGATGGCGCCAAAACGAACGCGCACATACTTGAAAACATAATAAAATTATCAACACTTTTGATGTAAGCCATATTGCTATATTGGGGAACAGTGTAACTGAATCAGCCTTAGTTTTAAAAAACTTCACTGGCTTCATCTCACGGCTCTGAAGCAAATAGAGATCCAATGATCTTACGGTCTCGGCTCCGGAAAGTCTTCAGAGGATTTCAAAGCATAGAATTGTTTTGGTAAATGGAGGATGAAATGGAAACGGAATATGATTTTTTTTTCTAAAGATTTGCTCCTGAAATAATTTCAAATAACATAAATACTCAACAATTTATTACGATGGAACTCAGAGAGAATCGATCACAAGAGCGTCTTCAGTTCTTCACTTGTCTTCAGGACGTCTTCGGGTTGAAGTCAAGTGTGCTTTCGATAGTCTTCAGGGTAGCATGAATACTGAATATTATTTATTTTTGATCCGAACATTTTCTCCATAGAAGCAAAGAGATTCAAGTCTTCAACTCTCTCTCTCTCTCTCTCTCTCTCTCTCTCTCTCTCTCTCTCTCTCTCTCTCTCTCTCTCTCTCTCTCTCTCTCTCTCTCTCTCTCTTCCCGAGAAGAAAATTATCCGGGAAATGCTCTAATGAAGTTAGAGATTCTAAATGTTTCCAGAGGGATTCTGCTAATTCAGTTGGAAGAAGAACGCGATACCATGAAACGCTTCCGGGATGATTTCAGGTTAGAGAAAGCCAAAAATGACAGACTGGAAACGGGCGGAAGCAAAGCAAAAGAAAAACTCCAAGGAATTATGAAAAGACTTAAAGGCGATAATAAGTTACGAAAACAATATATCTTGACCTCAAGAAGAAGGCTGAACATAGAAGAACGGGTAGCGAGAGAAATGGAAAACAAAATCTCCAGAAGGAATTCGGATGACGTTTTGCGAAAGCAAATGAGAGTTGGTGCTGGAATGAGGGATTTTGGTTACCAGTTGATGAAGGATGTATATATATATATATATATATATATATATATATATATATATATATATATATATATATATATATATATATATATATATATATATATATATATATATATATATATATATATATATATATATATTCTTCTTTGTCTTCATCTTTTCCCACTTTTATGTGGTTTTCATGATTTTAATTAATGATAATGAGAATGAATGATAATAATACTGATAATGATACCGATAATTAATGTTAATGAAATGCCCTTTCCTGCTATTCAGAAAACTTTCCGGGGACAGTTTGTCCGGAGAGGAACTATCTTCGAGTTTTTAACGCTGCCACGACTTCGTCTACTTAATATAAACGTAGAGTAATATGCCCGAGTACCATATGTATATATATATATATATATATATATATATATATATATATATATATATATATATATATATATATATATACATATATATATATATATATATATATATATATATATATATATATATATATATATATTACTGTATACATACATATATATATTTATATATATATACATATAAATTTCCACCTCATACTTGGGATCGAACCCTTGACCCTTCAAGTGAAAGGCCAGGTCCCCAACCATGCCACCAGAGGCTTTGGTGGCATGGGTGGAAGCGACCTGG
>NC_090732.1:129569218-129571718 GCF_036898095.1 Palaemon carinicauda | reverse complement strand
TCTGCTCCTTCTGTTCAATAGTTCTAGTTTGATTGGTTTTACTGCTCCTTCTGTTCAATAGTTCCAGTTTATGATATGTTTTACTGCTCCTTCTGTTCAATAGTTCCAGTTTATGATATCTTTTTCTGCTTCTTCTGTTCAATAGTTCCAGTTTATGATATGTTTTACTGCTCCTTCTGTTCAATAGTTTCAGTTTATGTTATGTTTTTCTGCTCATTCTGTTCAATAGTTTCAGTTTATGATATGTTTTTCTTCTCCTGTTCAATAGTTTCAGTTTATGATATGTTTTTCTGCTCCTTTTATTCAATAGTTTCAGTTTGTGATATGTTTTTCTGCTCCTTCTGTTCAATAGTTTCAGTTTATGACATGTTTTTCTGCTCCTTCTGTTCAATAGTTTCAGTTTATGACGATGTAAGGGAAAAATTTGTATTATTGAGAATTTTGTCGGTTAGAATGACTCATGGGTGTGGGGTTTGTGGTTTCAACATTCCCCCACATCTTTTGGTACGGAAATCTATTCTGATGCCTTTCTAAAAGGTTTCTCATGAAGTTTAACATGTATTTTGAAAATTAAGGGCACTTATTTAAAACTCTCTCTCTCTCTCTCTCTCTCTCTCTCTCTCTCTCTCTCTCTCTCTCTCTCTCTCTCTCTCTCTCTCTCTCTCTCTTGATAGTTAACGGTTGTTGGTTGTAGTTGGGAATAGACACTTTACATTTTATTTTCGTAGATTATCTTTCTTGTTTATTTGCTATTTGGATATAGGTTTGTAATCCTGAACGTAATGTCTCAAAAATATGTAAGAAAGCCTCTTATGATACATGAATACTTATTTACCTACTTACGTACTCCTTATAAAGCCTCCTGGCTAGTACAGTGCTAGCGAGTTTGCCTAGCACTTGCATGGCAGCAGATCGATCCTCGCCCAGGACCGTGAGTTTAAGCTGTTTACTGGGGAGGCCACTGCTGTGGTTGGGCAACACGGTGGGGGGTTGGGCTTGCCCGGCTGACGTTCTGGTGAGCATCTATTCTGATAAAACTGGAACTGAAACCAGACAACTTTAACTTTAATTCTATATGCAAAAACTCGCATAGATAGATAAGGAAACAGAGGGAGAGGTAGATAAAAAGAGGGAAAGTTAGAAACAGATTTCTGTTGTGTAAATATATTTCTCCTTGTTTCTTTTCCTCACTGGGCTATTTGCCATGTTGAAGGTCTTGTCCTTATAGCATCCTGCTTTTCCAACTATGCTTGAGCTTAAGGAGTGATAATAGTAATAGGAGAGAGTAGTAGATAAGGTAATCCAGTTGTCAATTTCTTCCTTTTCAGTCGCTCCAACGAGGACTGCGTCTCGCTAACATGACTTTTCAGAGAGAGAGAGCGAGAGAGAGAGAGAGAGAGAGTGAGATTAGATTTTGCTTAAAGAAGAGGGATTAGATTTCGCTTAAATCGCAGAGAGAGAGAGAGAGAGAGAGAGAGAGAGAGAGAGAGAGAGAGAGAGAGAGAGAGAGAGAGAGAGATTAGATTTTGCTTAAATAAGAGGGATTAGTTTTCGCTTAAATCGCAGAGAGAGAGAGAGAGAGAGAGAGAGAGAGAGAGAGAGAGAGAGAGAGAGAGAGAGAGAGAGTAGTATGCATGAGCCAATTCCAAAAGACAAAATCATTGCGTAACAAATGTCAAAACCACTTTCCACAATCCATTGACTTCAAGCAGCAGGATATGGTGATCTTAAGAGTGGAGTCAGAGAGAGAGAGAGAGAGAGAGAGAGAGAGAGAGAGAGAGAGAGAGAGAGAGAAATAGTATACATGAGTCAATTCTTAAAGTCAAAATCATTGGGTAACAAATGTCTAAACCACTTTCCACAATCCAATAACTTCAAGTTTCCTTTTTATTTTTTTCCAAGCTTTTAAAATACAAAAAGATATATGGTCAACATTTTGTTAAATCCTGTAACTAACCTTGCTTGAATGTGTCTTTAAACCACATGAAACATTCGAGTAATGTTCGTTGTATAGCACCAATTCCCTACCATAAATATTCAGTAGTGGGTTTTTGCAACAGTGATGAATTATTATTATCTTTATTCCTAACTATGCTACAACCCTCGTTGGAAAACCAGGGGCTCCAACAGGGAAAACCAGGGGCTCCAACAGGGAAAACCAGGGGCTCCAACAGGGAAAACCAGGGGCTCCAACAGGGAAAACCAGGGGCTCCAACAGGGAAAACCAGGGGCTCCAACAGGGAAAACCAGGGGCTCCAACAGGGAAAACCAGGGGCTCCAACAGGGAAAACCAGGGGCTCCAACAGGGAAAACCAGGGGCTCCAACAGGGAAAACCAGGGGCTCCAACAGGGAAAAATAGCCTATTGGAAATAAACAAATAGAAGTAAACTACAAAATAATAACGAACTATTCATCTTCATCATCATCATCATCATCATCTCCTACGCCTATTGACGCAAAGTAATTTAAAAGATGCTTGTAATTTTGTTGATAGAATTA
>NC_090732.1:129561718-129564218 GCF_036898095.1 Palaemon carinicauda | reverse complement strand
CTCCCTCAAACCCTCCATCCTTAGCTCACAAGGATGGTGAGGTTGCAGCGACCAAAGGAATTAACGAGTTTGAGTGGGACTCAAACCCCAGCCTGGCGTTCACCAGTCAGGGACATTAACACTTGGCCACCACAACCGCAATTTGAATATTCTTTCTTTAAATCAAAGAAAATCAATCAAAACATTTGGAGAAAGTCGAATTGGATCTCTGCGTGGGCGAAAATAGATTGGAATAATTCGCAAAGGACATTTAAAATTGGAAAAGTTTGTTGCTATCCTCTCGGAAAGCTGATTCCCAAATGATCGAAGGGAAGGCGAGATGGTGAGAGCTTCAAAATGAGGAGGAAGGGAACCTTCTGAAATCTTTAACTAGACAGATCAATGGATCATCCATGCTTTCATTGCAGCTGTGAAGGTAAAATCCCAATAATTATTGTCGTCGTTGGTGTAATATATCACTCAAAATAAAATGTGGCTGTTAGGTTCTAGTTTATAGCTTTTATCTCATTTATTAATAGCGACTATTGCTTAGCCATTTTCTCGTTATCGATCACTGCAAAATTTCACTTCAGAATAACGCTACTGTTCATTACATATCGTGAAAAGCTTGCTGCACAATTTACAGCTCATAGCGTAGATTTTGGAGACTGTCGCATCTCTAGTAGTGACTACTGTAATACCCAGGTGACCCGTATATTGAGTGCTGTTTTTAAACCCTTTAACAATCCATTTTTATAACCCTGGTGTATGGCACTCAGTCAAATTCAAACCTGACAATTTGACACATGTAAAATTGGTCGTTTCATTCATAATGCTGCTGTACCATTGAAGAAACCTATATTTCCTTACATTGCTGAATTGTTTAATCAGTGTTGTACCTGTGTTTTATTTTGTTTTTTCATTACTTCTCTTGTGGTTTTATTTCCTTGGTTCCTTTTCTCTATGGGCTATTTTTCCTTGTTGGAGCCCTTAGACTCATAGCTTCTCGCTTTTCCAACTAGGGTTGTAGCTTAGCTTGTAGTAATAAAACTGATAATAATAATAAAATATGGTAAATTATTAAAAAATTAATGTCCGTTTATAGGAAGCTATAAGATAGAGCGAGTGAGACTGCGGTAGGATGAAAGACCTGGTCGAAATAACTAAGGTTTTAATTGTTATGTATATCCAGAACTTTCTATCTTGAAGAAACTGTACTTTTTGCCATACCTCAATCCAAAAGTATTTAATGTTGTCTTTGGTGTCTATAACGTCAGGTACAGGAAATAACTTCTTAGCAGTACTGTTCTAGAGTTCTCTTAAACGTTTGATTGTTTTGAGGTGATCAGGTAAACTACTTGTATTTTTAATGTATGAGTTCCTGAGTTTATTTGAATATATTACTACGGATTTCTGGAGCTGTGTTACGTTGTTTTACTGGACCTTTTTTTTCTGTAACGAAGTGCTGGATCAATATTATACTTTACCACAGTTTATTTCTGACCTTGGGCCAATTTCTGATTGCATATTACTTTACCGGATGTGAACGAGTACCAGAACCTGGCAAAATGTAGCTGAGATTTGAGCATTTATGAGTCTGTTGTGAAAAATTATACTAATAATGTGTAAACCAGTGTCAAGAATTTATTCAGTTTCATCTTTTGTTTATCATAGAGTAACTCCAGTTTTAGATCTATTACTTTTAAAATTCCTCCCGTATTATCTGTTAATTGAAAATTGTTGGCGAGCTTATGGATTATAATTATCTGCTTCAGTGAAAATTTAAACCTAAAACTGTCTTTGGTTGAAATCTCTGCTTGCGCTTGTCATCCTCCGATGTACTTCTCACCAATTTTTGATTTCAGCCCTTGGATGAATATAGTTATCCCAAGTCAAATCTGAGCTGTTACCCTTCCAAATATGATAACCCTCTTACTTTTCCAAATAAGCATGTCTACTATCATCATTGAACCAGGATTTGACTTTCACTCTGTATTTTAGCATATTTGAAGGGTTAGGCCTATCAATTATGTTGACCAGATCCTTATTCATGAGAACAACAGGCTCAACACTTTTAGACAATTGTGGCCTATTCAAATTCGAAAGATAACACAAAATGCCATTCCAGTCTGCTTGAGATTTTACATATATCTTACCTGATTATGACTCATCAGGAACAGGCTGCTCAGTCTTAATTGCTAACAAAATTGAAGGCATGACCAGACGTCCCAACTAGAGAACCAACCTTACTTCTTATAAGACCAGAGGAGACAGTGTGTAATAAGTCCAATCAGTTACCAGACCTGTAAGTTGTTTCATTTATGATTTGCTCACAGCCTGATTCAGAGGCTAAGTCCAAAGCTCTTAGGCCAGGGGGGCCAGTAGGTGAAACTATTTAACCACTCCATATGGTGAGTGTTGAAATCTCCAACAAGAACAAACTAGCTCAATCTATTATCTTCTTGTATTTTGGTCGGAATGGTAAGAAGACAGTCGAAGATAGAATAATTCAAGTATGGAT
>NC_090732.1:129546718-129554218 GCF_036898095.1 Palaemon carinicauda | reverse complement strand
TTTGTAATTCCTCCCATGATTCACTAAACACAACTATGTCATCTGCAAATCTTGAGTCGTTGCGGTATTCCCTATTAACATTTTGATCTTTCCGGACAGTACCATCCTGTTCGTAATACTAGGCATACAGTTAATTCTAATAGTAATGCCTTTTCCATCACGAGGCTCAATACTACAGTGTACTCTAGTAGAAGTTTTATTCCAGCTGTGACCAAGTTGTGGAATGGTCTTCGTAATTGGGTAGTTGAATCGATGGAACTTCAAAAGTTCAAACTTGCACCAATGTTTTTATGTTGAACAAGCCAAGATATGTCTCTTTTTATAGTTTATGTATGAAAGATCTATTTTAATCTCATTACTATTATCAAGATATCTGTTTTTAATTGTTCATTACTTCTCATATAGTTTATTTATTTACTTTTTTTCTTTCCTTTCTTGGATTTTCAACTTAGGTTTGCCTTGGTAATAATAATAATAATAATAATAATAATAATAATAATAATAATAATAATAATAATAATAATAATAATGATGATGATATTACCTAACAAGAATAAAAGGATTCACCACCAAGCATCATTATTTCAAGAGCATATCCGAAATATTCAATAAGGAAAAAAGGATCAAATAAAGTTTTCTTCTCGGAAGATAGAATTGAAATTTTCGGAAGGGATAATTTAGTTCATTATGTAATAGAAACTTATTCATATTTTTCCATATCGATTTTACATTGAATAAAATTTAATCTCTCAGGATTGAGATTCTCTTTCTCTCCTGTGTTACCTGACCCCCTCAGGATGAAACCATTCTAAAGATATATTATTGTGTACAGTGACATGGTTGATGTTCATGGAGACCTTATTCGTACCATGGGCATATCTCTCTCTCTCTCTCTCTCTCTCTCTCTCCTCTCTCTCTCTCTCTCTCTCTCTCTCTCTCTCTCTCTCTCTCTCTCTCTTCTCTCTCTTTCTTTTTAGCTGGCAGTGTTGAATTTGGGTAGTAAAATTTTTGAAACGGGGTTTTTTTGTTCCTGTCATTTCCAGTCCAATTTCCGGCCAATTGCCAATCCTTTACATTGCCAAAACAAGCAACTGATTCTTTGGGATTTGTAGTTTCTTTGTGAATAGTTTCTAATTTTCTTTACTGGTCTCCAGTTAATCGTTTTAGGAATAATCTTTATAATCTTTTCGGTATTGTTTTTGGAGTTTTTCTTTCCTCATTATTATTGGTGAATTTTTTTCGTACATTAATTTTGTAAGTGGCAGCGTTTACATTGTTGCTTATAGTTGCTCATATCATAGACATCATATCCACGTGGGTACAACAGATGTCGTCTTTTTATGTGGCTTATATATGTATTGTTTTATCATTAACCCTTGATAATCCTAAACTAAGAAGTCACAGAAAATGCGACCGAAATTAGGATCCTGTCGATATGGCGGAAGATGTTCAATCCATCCTCGCACCGAATGCTTCTGTCGCTGGAAAAGGAAACGTCAAATGTTTCAAACATTTTAGAATTCCTGCTCTGTGTGTTCATGGGGTTGTGTCCGTGTCAGGTGCGTTTGAACTCTTGAAGATAAATGTATGGATGCATTCTGTTCGCGTTTCCCTCTTTTTGGCATTTAGAGAGAAGTGCTTTGGAAAAAATATCGCGCAGAAATCGACGTGAAACGTTGTTGTAAACTTCAAGGGAAATTCAGTTTTATATTTTTTCGTTTTTTTTGTTGTCATCGACTTTGTTCTCTTTATTTTTGTTACTCTTTGTATTGAACGTTTTTAGATATTGTCGGATGCCAGCTACGTATGTTACTCCGTTTGCGAAATCTAGCAAAATTATTAAAACCAGGGAGTTTAAACACCTTTGTAAATACTTGTACAGGCACAAGCACAGTTGCCATTATATTCAGTTATTATATCCACAGACAGACATACAAAGTTGCATAAATTATACCAACACCATGTACTCGGAGACTACTTTGTACGTACGTTTGATTGAGGGGTATACTCGGGGCACACTATTATATCTTATTTCTCTTCCACTTGTTTTGTTAAAGTTTTTATAGTTTATATAGGAAATATATATTTTAATATTGTTACTGTTTTTAAAATAATTAATATTTCCTTGTTTCCTTTCCTCACTGGGGTATTTTCCCTGTTGGAGCCCCTGGTCTTTTAGCATCCTCGCTTTTCCAACTAGGGTTTTTAGCTTAGCAAATAATAATAATAATAATAATAATAATTAATAATAATAATAATAATAATAATAATAATAATAATTCGTCTCCCATGACGTACAACCTCCCTGCCTACCTTTCGCTCCGTTTATAACGTCGCGTTCTTTGTCATTTGAAGAAGTCTTTCTCTTAGCTTCTTGACAGATTCACACTATCTTATATTCGTAGATGTGACTAAAGATGTTGCGGAACTCGTGCCTCTGATTTCATCTTCCCTTCACTTTTATCTCGTCTTTACAAGCAAATTGCATGATATTGCAATTTAGCAATTTTGTTTCATAATTGGTAGCTAAAAGTGCTTTATTAGGACCAGCTTGACAGAATTCCACTTTGAGAGTCACACCATCATATGAAAATCAGGCCCGAAGTCACCATGAACGCGCCATCATCACATCCATATACCAAAGCACTTCCCCCAATTTTGGGGGTTAGCCGACATCAACAAAGAAGAAACAAAAACAAAAAGGGGGACCTCTACTCTCTACGTTCCTCCCAGCCTGACAAGGGAGTCAACCGAGTTCAGCTGGTACTGCTAGGGTGCCACAGCCCACCCTACCCCCGTTATCCACCACAGATGAAGCTTCATAATGCTGAATCCCCTACTGCTGCTACTTTCCGTGGTCATCCAAGGCACCGGAGGAAGCAGCATCATAATTTCGTATAATTATTTCGTGTCCATTTTTATTGACAGAGTAAATTTAGTACAATTGTATAGGGAAATAGGATTGACATCCTAGTGCCCTTTTCTACTCAAGGTCTAATGAAAACAAGAAAATATAAAGGAATATATAAAAGGGACTAACTGTTAATAAAAGTATAGACCTGCCTCTCAAACTGATGAGAAAAAAAATTTATTTTATTTTATTGACAAACGATGAATTCATTTTTAGCTTCCTTGTGTCCCTTTTAGCGTAGTCTATTTGCTCAAATCTTTTATTTTTTTAAATTTTTATTATGAATTAAATTTAATATTTCGAAGCAACCTGAGGCATTTTCCAAATGCCGAGAAAAAAAGTTGATACAAAAACGACCGAAACTTTTGAACGCAATTTGCATATTTCCTTTAATTTTTTTTTCTCGATAGGTCGGCTAACACCCCTCTCTCTCTCTCTCTCTCTCTCTCCTCTCTCTCTCTCTCTCTCTCGTCTCTCTCTCTCCTCTCTCTCTCTCTCTCTCTCTTACGACAAGAGAAATAGTTTCTGATAGACATCTACAAATTGTTCAATTATGTAATTTTTCTCTAGAAGTTGGCATGCAACTCAAAATCTGAAAACCGATTTTATGAAATAAAAACAGTATTAACATATCAATTGGATATTTTTATGATGCTTCAATGTTCCTCTCTCTCTCCTCTCTCTCTCTCTCTCTCTCTCTCTCTCTCTCTCTCTCTCTCTCTCTCTCTCTCTCCTCTCTCTCTCTCTCTCTCTCTCTCATTTTCATAGCCAAGGAAGAAAAAAGGAAAAGATCTAATTGAAGATATTACTTTCGTTTTGGTTTTGACATCATCGGAGTCACATCAGCATTCAGGATGTATAAACAAACAAACATACATATATATATATATATATAATATATATATATATATATATATATATATATATATATATATATACTATATATATATAGTATATGTATATATATATATGTATATATATACAGTATATGTATATATATATATATATATATATATATATATATATATATATATATATATATATATGTTTATTTGTATACATACATATATATATATATATATATATATATATATATATATATATATATATATATATATATATATGTATATCACACAATTTTTCTGTTTATCTCATATTTTCTTGGAATCTTTTCTTTGTAAGGCTTATAGATTGTGCGGTAATCAAGAACTATTAAGTGGAAGTATGCAATTTACAGTCTGTGCAATAAAAATTTCTTTATCATTCCGATGACAATATGATATGCATTTATACTATCAGTTGAATAATCTGCCACGGCGTTTCATACCAAAGCATGATATGTCACTAGGAAAAGATACTTCATTATATTTGACAAGCCGTTGTTTTAGAGGTAAGGAAATAAGATGATTCTTGAAAAACAGTGATATGCAAATAGTTTTCACAATTTATCACTGCATTCACTATCTTTGTGGACGTATAAGGTGGGAAAGATGACACTTACAGTCTAGGGCATTGCCCAACGCAGTATCGTAAGTGAGTAACGGTTTGACAAAATGATGAAGCTGGAGGTGAATCTACTATGAAAGTAAGAATATTGACTAAGTATTCCGTTGGTTTACGGGCTACAACATACGAGATAAAGGCCTGGCTGGTGGCATAAAGCGAGCTTGAATTAAAACCAACCCTCCTTTGACGTGAACCTCAGGTACCTGGTAAGAATAGAAATGAACACAGATGTGCAATTTCTTAGGACGTGGACTTCATCATGCTCATAATGCTATCCTTCTTTGGCGTTAATACTTATAGATCTGTTAGGTTGAATTTGTAAATTACGAGGTTAAGAAAGGCAGAAGGAATGTTAGATATAGATCAAGATATTTAAGTATTGAAGGTACCTTCATTTTTTTATCATTTCTCCTACGATTTATCCTTATCCGCCATTTATGCTTTGATCAAGGTAGAGCTTAAGCCTCCAAAGAGTCTGATGAGGGCAACTTGAATATGCGGAGTATCGTCAGGCATCTATGAAGAGGGTGCCATCGAAAATTTTGAGTGGGTTTTCTGATTAAGGAGCAGATAAATGGATTTCAAGGAAAAGTCGGTACAGGGAAATGGGTTTCAAGGAAAAGTCGTTACAGGGAAATGGGTTTCAAGGAAAAGTCGTTACAGGGAAATGGGTTTCAAGGAAAAGTCGTTACAGGGAAATGGATTTCAAGGAAAAGTCGTTACAGGGAAATGGGTTTCAAGGAAAAGTCGTTACAGGGAAATGGGTTTCAAGGAAAAGTCGTTACAGGGAAATGGGTTTCAAGGAAAAGTTGTTACAGGGAAATGGATTTCAAGGAAAAGTCGTTACAGATAAATGGATTTCAAGGAAAAGTCGTTACAGATAAATGGATTTCAAGGAAAAGTCGTTACGGGGAAAACTAGAGATGGAGAAAGTAGCAAATGCAATGCTATCATCTAATTCAACCACGATCCCATAAGGAACTGATGTTATTTACATTTTGAGGCAAGGAGATATTATTATTATCGATGTAGGAATATATAATCCTAAATTATAGGTATTTCCAGTATTTCAGTATTTCGCACCTCGCGTCAATGGAATTTTAGTAATTTTTAGCACTTTATTGTTTTTTATCAACAAATAACTTCTAGTCTTCATAATTGTTTGTAATTTAGATATGTTAACTGTATGGTGTATAAATCTTTCTTAACAAAATTAATGTTTTATTGTTAGTTCTCTACCTAACAGTAATCCAAAGCTGCCTCTTGATATCAGTCTTCAAAACCAATGCTTAGAAAAAGAAATATCCTAGATGGAATACTAGTGGGATTTGCAGAAGGGGGAAAACGAAGCACAAGCAAGGCTGTAAAAGTTTAATTGTTGGTTAATTTTGATCGTTAAAGTATTTTTTAAACCTCAGCCTTTCACCATCAATCCAGCATTTATTTTCTATTTGATATTGACTTTTAGACAAACAACCACGCCTTTTTATAGTGTTTTTTTTTTTTTAATATTATTTTGATATTGGTACCGATTAAAATTTACATATTTAACGTGTCTAGTATATTGGGCATACTTTATTAATCACATATTGATTTGGAAATCATTTAATCATGGCTCTAAGAAGGGACTTTCGAAGATGCCTCTGGGTATATTTTAAGCAACATTTCTCAAACTTGGGGAGAGAGAGAGAGAGAGAGAGAGAGAGAGAGAGGAGGAGAGAGAGAGAGAGAGAGAGAGAGAGAGAGAGAGCTTGTTGTAGATGTAACCATATGTTTATCAGTACATTTGCTCATTGAAATAATTTAGTAAATAGTCAGTGTGCTTTGACTACTCTTTCCCTAATATGCACATGAAGGGGTAAATCTGGATGATTGAATTAGGTGGGAGAGGGCAGTTGGTGTGAGTTAATGACAGAAAAAAGTTTGGGACCCATTGTTTTTAAAGACTATTTAACCGCATTAAAAAGTTTGTTTTTCTTGAGATAATTCAAGTTATTTTCACTTTGACTTTTTAAAACTTGTTTGGTTGCCGTCATTAAATTTTCCATTATCATTAACTGCTACAGGAGAGTCATAAAAACTAACAGGATATGTTATTTGTTTGGGACCCCACCTAATAAATATAATTTAGGTTATTTTCCCCTTTATGGTTTTGTCTCCAGGACCACAAACGACCTGAAAAGGCATCATTTCTTAAGCCCTTATCTTTGGGTGTGACTTTTATAGCTTTTTACATATATTTTTTTCTTCTATGGTGTGTGTATCTGTGTGGTGAGAGAGAGAGAGAGAGAGAGAGAGAGAGAGGAGAGAGAGAGAGAGGAGGAGAGAGAGAGAGAGAGGAGAGAGGAGAGAGAGAGAGAGAGAGGAGAGAGAGAGAATAATAGCCGAGTTCGTAATACTCCGGAGGATTTAAAAAAAGAATATATATATTTCTTACGTATAAAGGGAGACAAGACTGACGCTGTCAGATCTTCCTACACGTTACATTTCTCTTCCCTAAGTAACGATGTTCGTTCATCTTCATTTCCCAAGAGTTACTCGGTCTGCAGATATGACGAAAGGTCGACGCCGTCATCTTGCACACTTCACTTGAGAGATAGCAGGTGATTTACATTCTTCCGCGCAAGGAAATTGTCACACTTCCCGGCAGTAGCCATCATTTCTTTATTCTTCATTCAAAACGGGCGAGCAAAGACGGATATTTATATGCAGAGGCTCAGACATACGTGTAAGAGTGTGATACCAATATGTATAATTCTACGTTTTTATATCTTGTCTTTCTTTATACCTACGCGTAGCACTTTGTCAGTGATTTTCTCGTAAATCGTTCGTAGCCATCCAACTTTTTTTTTTTTTTTTTTTTTTTTTTTTACAGCTGAGTACTATATTGCCGAAGTAACTTGATGGGATCGGTAAAGTTTTTAAAGCTTGACATCTTTGCATTGGATTTATGCTGTAAATATGAGATTTCATGGTTCTTATTTAGTATTCTTCATAGATTCCGATGGTTTTAGTACAAAAGTTTAAGCTTTTTAGCATGGAAGCACGGATTTTGCAGAAACAGAATCTGAAAGATTCACTTT
>NC_090732.1:129526718-129539218 GCF_036898095.1 Palaemon carinicauda | reverse complement strand
TTATACATATATTCACTATCTGACCCCTCAAGCCCTTTTTCACACAATACCTGTCACTCTTCTGCCTACGTATTTTAGCAATCACGTCACTTATAAAACTCTATTCATAAGCCTTTTAGGTACATTTATGTCACATGTAGCTTTATCACTTTAGTTTCAAACTTCTCTCATAACTTTCACAAATAGTATTAGATTCCTTCCCCATCTCCCTTGTCTAAAGTCACATTTTTCTTCCCCAGTCATTCTTTACGTCACCGTTCTTAGATTTTCAATAAAAAAAATCTACCATATACATTTCCTGGTATAACTAAGTAACGTTATGTCCCTATAATCCTTTCAGATATCTTAATACCTTTAGCGCTATACAACGGATATATTGCTCGTCTCACCAATGCCTTGTGGACCTTTCCCTCTGCCAGACATGCTTTACAAACCCTGATTAGCCACTGAGTCATGCTATCTTCAGTGGATTGCAGCATCTCACTTGTAATCTCATCAGCTCATAGCATCTTTATTTTTGGCAACCCCAAAAAGCGATCTCAGCCTTACATTACCATTTTCAAGTCTTCTCTTCTCATTATTCAACGAATCTTCAAAATACTTGACCATGGTCTGCAATTATGTTTTGAGATTTATTTGTTCATTAGCCATTTTGTTTTTATATAACACAACTTTTTATCATCTTTATTGCCCTTATTTACCTTCTCCCTCATTTTTTGTCACTTCTCATCTTTTCTCTCTTGATCTTATTTTGAATATTCGGCGTCAATTGCTTTAGATGTCAGGATGCCAGGTAACTCCTAATCAATCAATCAATCTTATTTTGAATATCTTACGTTATCCATCCTCTTGTATGCCAGCTCCTGTTTTTGTGTTCTTCTACAATGTAATTGCATCTCCAATAATCTCCTTTATTTATTCACTAACGTTTATATATTATCCTTTTCTATTTTATTCCCCTTTCTACCTTATACACACAAACACCCCTCACTATCCCCATAACCCTCCACCCGCTTGGTATTCTAAAAACATTACTTTTATTATGTTTCGAGTATTATTCTCTTGTCTGTACTTTAGTTGCTGACTCTTATCTTAATTTATTGGATAGAACTTGCGATTTGTTAAAGTCCTTATACATGATCTTAATGTTAATCTCCGGCACCGGTGTTGAATTAGTTCTTTATGCATGTTGCATAAGATTTTTCATAAATCTGACCATCCATCACTTTCAGATCTTTCCATTCTATACCATCCTTTACATGGTACTAGGTATACGGTTAATTCCAACAGCCTTGCCTTAATCATAAGGTTCAATGCTACACAGCGTTCCAGAACTTTGATTCCACGTGTGACTAGATTGTGGAATGATGTTCCTAATGTGGCGGTTGAATCGGTAGAACTTTAGAAGTTTAAACTTTTGGAATTTTTTTTTCCGTTGAACAGGTTGACTTAAGTCTTTTCGTAGCGTTTATAAGACTCTTCTCTTTTATATTTTTCATTCCTTACTTAAGGTTGTGGTGCACTATAAGAAATGTTCTTGCCTGGCGATCTTCCAGACTGGTTAGATTCACGGTCAAGCTCGATAGTTTCTTCAACATCCTATAGGCCTTCCAGCTGGGTCATCAGCCGCCATTGCCTGGCCTTTCCTGGTCCTAGCTTGGATGGAAAGGTGGGACACGCATGGGCGCTGATCATATGTATATATGGTCTCTCTCTCTCTCTCTCTCTCTCTCTCTCTCTCTCTCTCTCTCTCTCTCTCTCTCTCTCTCTCTCTCTCTCTCTCTCTATATATATATATATATATATATATATATATATATATATATATATATACTGTATATACACACACACACGTCCATACCTAGAGTATATATATATATATATATATATATATATATATATATATATATATATATATATATATATATATATATATATATATATATACAGTATATAGGCGTTGGGGAAATAAGCTATCGTTTCCATAGCAAAGGAAAATGATATCATAATTATGCAGTTGGTATTTGACACATGAGCACATTAGTTGCACAACAGGAACTTCTGAGACCTTTGAAGGCAGAGAGAGAGAGAGAGAGAGAGAGAGAGAGAGAGAGAGAGAGAGAGAGAGAGAGAGAGAGAGTGAGTGACATTTTCTCATGCACTGCAGGTTGTTTTGACAAAATATCGAGGCCTGGATTAACTCCAAGATCAAAAGACCAGCCTCGCGAACGCCCAAGAAATCCAGAATCGTGAGCAATTTGCCAGAGAGAGAGAGAGAGAGAGAGAGAGAGAGAGAGAGAGAGAGAGAGAGAGTAATTTATATCACTCCTTGATTAACTACATATTATTATTATTATTATTATTATTATTATTATTATTATTATTATTATTATTATTATTATTGTTATTTAACAAGCCAATCTGCATCCTATTTGGAAATTCTAAATGCTAATGCAAGCTTGAGTTTCTTAATATGGAACGTAATCCAGAGCTGAAAAGAGACGAAGTAATAGATGAAGTACAAGAGATGAATGATTGTAAACAAATTAAAATGATTAACAGCATCAAACAGATAAAAACACGCAAACGATGAAACGTGAATTAGGTCAATCTGTTCAAGAAATAAAAAACTAAAAACATTTATACCAAACAGAATAGGATTTTTCCATCCAGCCCTGGGAAGCAATATGACTCTAATCCGACCATTCATCTTGTCCAGACGGCCGAAGATATCACGTGAATTCGTTATTTTAATGTGGCAACGAAAATGGATATTCCATGAGCGATTGGATTGAAAGTGGGATTGGATGCTCTGTCAGGCAAGTCACCTGCCTGAATGAATTCAGCTTGCAAACTGCCTTAACTATTTTCTTCTTTCTTTGCCTTCGCAAAAATTTTCGCGGAGATGTTATGTATTCACATCTGTCGTTGTTTGTGAGGAACTTTACTAAAAAAATACACTGTTAAAAAACCGTAATTTAAATCGGAAATTATCCGTAAAAATATACGGTTCTCAGCCGCATTTTCAGAAATACAGGCGGCCGTAATCTTTACCCTACTTTGTTATGATCTTTTACGGGTTGGTGATCGTAATATCACTCCCTAACGTCAATATATCCGTTTTTTATAAACGGTAAATCCCTAGCAACATTTATTCCAGGTTTTTTACCTTATTTTACGGCAAATGTTTAACAGTATTGTACCGATTTTGACCAAACTTGGTTGTCATGTTCGGTATGACCCAATGATAAATCGGTTACATTTTTGCATAAAATACGTCAAAGTACAAGTACGCAGTAGTACTTTGAAAATAATAGAAATTTTTAGTATAAGACATTTTTTTTTTTTTTTTTTTTTTTTTTTTTTTGAACATTATTATGCAAAAACTACTGAACCATTTTAAGCAAAACTTGATGGACACGTGGGATATGAACCAAGTACAAATCCATTAGATTTTGAAGGAAATACATCTAAGTACAAATACACAGTGGAGTTAAGAACAAAATAAGACTGATTGGCGTGTCGAAGGTATGCGCCGTACTGAGTGCCCTTCTAGTTTTGCTTGTGGGTTATTTAACGAAAAGAGGGGGGGGGGGGGGGGGCGTTCAGATCTAACTGCTTTTATTGATGCGTGGTTGTCTTTATTCGTTTCAGTTTAATGTGTTGGTTTCTACAGTTTCATGGAATTTATTCCTTGTTTTTTTTTCAACTTGCAACAAATTGTTATTTACTTAATTCACTATTTTGTTTATTATGCATGTGCATATTATTGTTATTATTATTACTTGCTAAGCCACAAACCTAGTTTGAAAAGCAGGTTGGTATAAGTCCAGGGGCTCCAACAGGGAAAATAGCCCAGTGAGGAAATGAAACAAAGAAAAATGTAATATTTTATGAACAGTAACATTAGAATAAATATTTGCTATATCAACTATAAAAACTTTAACAAAACAAAACTTCTATTATTAATGAATACATGATGGTTTTACTATAGATATTTGTCTTTTCTTTTCCATGTTTGTTCATTTGTAAATCTCATTTTAGAGAGAAATAAGCTCTCCCAACAATAGATTTTTGCGTTCTTCAGTCACCAATCCATCATCATCGCTTAACCCTACAAACTCCTCTATCCATTATCCCTGATTCGTCTTCTATTCCTTCTATCTGCGAATGTCTGCCCCAGCTTCATCCATCACCTTTCCATCAGTGTCATCTTGGTGAAGCTTTTTCTGGGTTTCACGGTTTTTTTTCTCGAATATCCATTATGGAATGTTGTAACTCTCTCTCTCTCTCCTCTCTCTCTCTCTCTCTCTCTCTCTCTCTCTCTCTCTCTCTCTCTCTCTCTCTCTCTCTCTCTGTTAAGTATCTATCATATTAAATCATTATTTATTAATTTTAATGCATGATGCTAGTGCTTTATAATTGTGTGTGTGCATATATGTATGTGTATATCTATCTATCTATCTATCTATCTATATATATATGTATATATGTATATATATATATATATATATATATATATATATATATATATATATATATATATATATATACATTGTGGTAATTAGATAGGTATACCACGGACATTCACAATGTAAACTTGTTACTGTTTTCAGTCTATTTTCATAATTACTGCAGGTTTCAGTAATATATTTTTTATTTGATGCTGATATGCCTTACCTTGACATTTTACTACCAATGGAATCACAAGAATTGTGTAGTTTCGAATATTTCATATTGTTTTCATTACTATTAATCTTTTTTTTTTTTTATCATTATTCTTCAAATATTTGATCTTTGGTAGAATGAGGACGAGCTCCAACTGCAGCTTTAAAATATCTTTAGATGTTCTGGTTAAGACAAATAAGTCGATGTTAATTGTTTAGAAACTGCTTTTATCTAACAGACATGTCAATTGACCTTCCATTCTACCCTCCGTATATCGCTGTTTGCCGTAGGGATTCTCTCAAGGACGCTTATTCTCCTTTATCCTTTTTATGCAAGCTATTTTTCCTGGTACATTATAAGTGTTTTCCTTGCGCTATTTATAAAGTTTAACGCCTTTGAAGATTCAGTGTTATTTTATATATATATATATATATATATATATATATATATATATATATATATATATATATATATATATATATATAGCTGAGGGTCGCTAATTATTCTTATCTCAAATTTACATTCTTGTCTCACAGACAGAATATAAAAAAGCTTTGGATTTTTAGACCTAGAAACTACTTAAGAAACAATTATTAGATTCCATATTTTGTATTTCTATAACTTTACTGCTGATTAGTTTTACATACTATATGAATTTCATAAAAAATAAGCTCTTTGCTAGAGGACGAATTATTATTATTATTATTATTATTATTATTATTAGGTAGAAGACAAATTATTATTATTATTATTATTATTATTATTAGGTAGAAGACGAATTATTATTATTATTATTATTATTATTATTATTATTAGGTAGAAGACGAATTATTATTATTATTATAATTATTATTATTATTATTATTATTATTATTATTATTATTATTATTATTAGCTAGAAGACGAATTATTATTATTATCATCATTATTATTATTATTATTATTATTATTATTATTATTATTATTATTATTATTATTATTGTTATTATTATTATTATTATTAGCTAGAATACGAATTATTAAAATTGTTATTATTATCATTATTATTATTATTAGCTAAAATACGGCATTCCTCCAGTACTGACAGCGTATGCCCTCAGTAAAGCACATAGATCTCTAGAAACATTTAGAACACATTGAGGAGGGGTACAAAGCAAATCCTTATTTCATGCCCATAGTTGGGGATAACGAAAATAAACATTGATTTGTGTTGAAAATTGAGAAATCAGGGTTTGAACTAAATCACCCTTACTTCGTTTTCTTAAGTTTTAGCGAGAACACATATAGCTGTGATTAAACAAATTTTCCTCTTTCTCGGTGAAAAATTATAAATTGCGTAAATTTTCTTCTTTCTTAAGGGATAAATAATAAATTGCATGAATTTTCCTCTCATTCTCAAGGGAAAAATAATAAATTGCGTAAATTATCCTCTCATTCTCAAGGAAAAAATAATAAATTGCGTAAATTTTCCGCTCATTCTCAAGGGAAAAATAATAAATTGCGTAAATTTTCCTCTTATTCTCAAGGGAAAAATAATAAATTGCTTAAATTTTCCTGTCATTCTCAAGGAAAAAATAATAAATTGCTTAAATTTTCCTCTCATTCTCAAGGGAAAAATAATAAATTGCGTAAATTTTCCTCTCATTCTCAAGGAAAAAATAATAAATTGCGTAAATTTTCTTCTCATTCTCAAGGAAAAAATAGTGAATTACGTCAATTTTCCTCTCATTCTCAAGGGAAAAAATAATAAATTGCGTAAATTTTCCTCTCATTCTCAAGGAAAAAATAATAAATGGCTTAAATTTTCCTCTCATTCTCAAGGAAAAAAATAATAAATTGCTTAAATTTTTCTCTCATTCTCAAGGGAAAAATAATAAATTGCGTAAATTTTCCTCTCATTCTCAAGGAAAAAATAATGAATTACGTAAATTTTCCTCTCATTCTCAAGGGAAAAATAATAAATTGCGTAAAATTTCCTCTCATTCTCAAGGGAAAAATAATAAATTGCGTAAATTTTCCTCTCATTCTCAAGGAAAGAATAATTAATAGCTTAAATTTTCCTCTCATTCTCAAGGAAAAAATAATAAATTGCGTAAATTTTCCTCTCATTCTCAAGAAAAAAAAATAAATTGCGTTTAAATGAGCAAGATAACAGCTATTAACCCTTAGCAATTGCAGCGGATATCCGAAGTGGAAGCTCTTTGTGTAAACTTGTTGCATTGGTGTTCACTATGTTGTAATTCAAACTTGAAACACAATTGCTTGATTAAGTCGTATTTGCTCAAGAAGGCATTTGCATTATCTTAACTTTCCTTTATTTCTATTTTGAATTTCTATGCTATAATTTTTTTTTTCTCCTTTTGAATGCTGTAATCCAAGATGAAACATTACTTCCGTTCTGCATTAATTTTAGCAGTATAGAATTTTTCTTTTTCAAATTTCATCGTTGCACAATTTTCTCATTATTATTAGTTTGCAATAACAAATGGTGTTTTCAGTTCCTATCATCACCTAGCTTATAAAAGAGTTTAAGATTCCATCTATTAGTTTAGAGCACATTTCATGTGCTGACACTCGGTAATTTCGTACAACGATAGATTTTAGCTTTTCTCAATTTTCAACTTGAAAATTAATGCTCCGTCATCTTTGAAAATTGATTACGAAAAAGGTGCGAGAAAATTTTCCTAAAGATAAGTTGAAGGAAGACAGATATTAGCCACTTTATATATGACGCTCTTGAGACAGGAAATGAGAGAGAGAGAGAGAGAGAGAGAGAGAGAGAGAGAGAGAGAGAGAGAGAGAGAGAGAGAGAGAGAGAGAGAGAGAGAGAGAGAGAGAGTAATGAATGGTTTTATTCAGTGTCACGGTATTTTAAGTAAACTAGGATTTTCCAGTTGGAAACACTTTCCTTATATATATATATATATATATATATATATATATATATATATATATATATATATATATATATATATATATATATATATTTATATATATTTATATATATATATATATACATATACATATACATCGTTGTAAAACATCAACCACAATGGCAGTTAATATCGAATTCTACCTTTAGGTATTTATATCCTCTGGAATTCATTTATGATAACAGCTTCTGGCTGGGCAGAGATTCGAACCCATGCCTCTTAGCCGAAACCATGCCTGCGACGACTCTACCAATTGAACTATATATATATATATATATATATATATATATATATATATATATATATATATATATATATATATATTTATATATATATATATATATATATATATATATATATATATATGTATATATATACATATATATACATACATATATATACATATATTTAAAAGTGATATCTTCTTTGAGGATTTAAACTACATCTCGAATTCTTCAGTTCTAATCAATAACTAATCAGATGTTATGGAAAAAAAATGATTGTACAATTACACCTGTCCAATAGCATGCAGACGCCTTCATCATTAAGTATTGAGAAAGGAAGGATTGTCAGAGCGAAAAATAGAAACTGTGGAATCAATCTTCTGTACTTCTATTAATCATAAATTTAATTAGATCTGGGAGATATTTTATGTTCTTGTTATGTAACGAAACTTTTTCAATACACTCTACTCTTTGTTCAACTCTTTTTGTTTTATTTAGCTTCTCTTATTATTCGAAGTCGATCCCCCAAAGACATGCTCTTAATAAAAAGTGCCAAAGTGACAGTTATTGTTGAAACGTTATGACATCGCTGGAGGGGTGAGTTGTTCAGGTCTTGCACCATAACTTGTTGGTTTAAAGGCGGATTATTCTGACCCCAAAGGGACGGAATGTCTTTCACTTTTACTTTTCAGGGGCTTTAAAGAATAATATAATACAATCTTTTTATTTTTTTAAAAGGAAAATGTTGGAAGGGGTTTTACATCAAATAAAGAAATTCCATTCTTGAAGAAATTGTTGAAATGAAAGAACTTAATCTCGCGTACAATTTTTGATAACGAACCCAAGTCCAAGTATGTGAAAAAATTATGTTTTTCGACTCTTCTCTATGGTGAAGAGACCCGAGCTGTATATCTCGGCTATTTCAAGCGACCGGTATATTTTCATACATCCTTGTTTGTAGAAAACTATTTGCCTCGCCTGGACATATCGAATTACACAAACCCTGATTCTAAAACAAACACGTTGCACAATCATGGAAGTCGTACTCCTTAAACGGCTCTTAACAAAATGATGGTTTTTACGCCGACTGCGGGTAAGTTGCCCTAATTTTCTTGAAGCTGAACTTCGGGAAATGCATGAAATATCATCAATTTTGAAGTATCTATTCCATTTGATACACAAATAGTGTCAAAAAAACGAAGAAAACTTTTTATGGATTTATTTACTAATAATTCATTCAATTTGTACATACCTGGGATGGTGTTAAGCAGTTCTTCAAATTTTTTCTTTATCAAGCATGTTTCAATTATATTTCTCTTAGCAATATCTTTGCAAAATATAAGTTCTTTAGCAGCTTTTCAATTGATAGTGTGGTTGCAATCATTCATACGCTGAAAGAGGCTGCTGGCAATATTACCCGTTCTTACATTATATTTATGTTTTAATCTTATTTCTAGGGCTTTTCCACTTTGTCCAATGTATATTTTGCCACACTGATTTCAAGGAATGTGAATAGCCACCTCGTTTTACCCTTTTTTCAAGCAGTTTGTACCTCTACCGAGAATATTGAAACTATTTGGAATTAATGTCATTTTTTAAAACAACACACTGGAGAATATATTGATAAAAAATTCCCTAAAACAATTAAACAGTTATATTTCCGAAATTCCTTGCAATCTGTGTGGCAAAAGATATATTGGACAAAGTGGAAAAGCCCTAGAAATAAGATTAATTCATAGATATAATGTAAGACCGGGTAATATTGCCAGCAGCCTCTTTCAGCGTATGAATGATTGCAACTACACTATCAATTGAAAAGCTGCTAAAGAACGCATATTTTGCAAAGATATTGTTAAGAGAAATATAATTGAAATATGCTTGATAAAGAAAAATATTTGAAGAACTTCATAACACCTTCCCAGGTATGAACAAATTGGATGAATTATTAGTAAATAAATTTTTCAAAGAATTACCTTTGAAGTAGTTTTTTTTTCTTGTACGTCATCGCAAAGGTTTCATTGGACTCTGAATGTATTTTTAAATCATATGACCTTGAGGACGTGTGATAAATAAAAGCGCTTGATCAAATCGTTTTCTTCATCCTCCTCGCCTGCTGTCATTATATATATATATATATATATATATATATATATATATATATATATATATATATATATATATATATATATATATATATATGTATATGTATATATATACATATATATATTTATATATATATGTGTGTGTGTGAATATGTATACGCACACACACACACACACATATATATATATATATATATATATGCATACATATATATATATATATATAAATGTATATATGTATATATACATACATACATATGTATATATGTATATATATAAATATATATATATATATATATATATATATATATATATATATATATATATATATATATATATATATATATATTATCTCCTCCTCCTACGCCTATTGAGGCAAAGGGCCTCGGTTAGGTTTCGCCAGTCGTCTTTATCGTGAGCTTTGAAATCAATACTTCGCCGTTCATCATCTCCTACTTCACTCTTCATAGTCTTTAACCATGTAGGCCTGGGTCTTCTAACTCTTCTAGTGACTTGTGGAGCCGGGTTGAAAGTTTGGTGAGCAAATCTGTTTTGGGGAGTGTGAAGGGCATGCCCAAACCATATCCATTTGCCCCTTACCATAATCTCATCTACATGTGGTACTCGAGTAATCTCTCATACTGTAGTTTCATTTCTAATCCTGTTCTGCCATTTAACTACTAATATTCTTCTGACGGCTTTGTTCTCAAATCTACGTTTACCACGACTCGTGTCCATAGAGTAACACCGATCTCGCTAAACTGATATATAGCCTGATTTTTATATGTAATTTCAGGTAGTTTGATTTCCAAATTTTACTTAACCTGTTTTTTTTTTCTTAATCTTTCATTAAACTCAAATTCTAAAGATCCTGTATTAGAGATCATAGTTCCACAATATTTAAATGATTCCACATCATTATTCCTTTCTCCTTCCATTGATTTTTCATTATCCATTGTATATTTTGTTCTCATCATCTCTGTTTTTCTTCTATTTATCTTCAGCCCAACCTCATGTGATATTTCATGCATTCTGTTAGGCAAGCTTTGCAAGTCCTATGGTGTTCTACTAATAAGGACAGTGCCATCAGCATACTCTAGTTCAGCTAATTTGCTGTTACCAATCAAGCCATATATATATATATATATATATATATATATATATATATATATATATATATATATATATATATAAATATATGTGTATATATATAAATATATGTGTATATATATATATATATATATATATATATATATATATATATATATATATACACACATGGGCGCAAGTGTGTTAGGTAATTTATAGAGAAACTGGGACAGCTGTTATATTCTCAGATAGTTCTGCCTTAGGTTATCGCGTAGTTTTTTTTTTTCTTTTGCCATTGAGTAAATTGTTTCATAGAACCTATAAGATATTCCTCCACTATGAACATTGAGTTCTTTATTCATAATACTTTTTTTGTTGATGCCTTAATCAGTTACCGGTATTCATTTTAAATATCACAAGCTCTCCCAATGTAATTATTATTTTCTTGAGCGATCGTTTTTTAAAGACCTATTTGTTTTTTACCCAAACGCTTGCAGTATAAAATCTTATTTCTGTCCCGTTTTAAAATTTTATATTTCAATTACTATCTCCCTTCTTTTGAATTGCCATTTTCCTTATTTTAAATTACTATCTCCCTTCTTTTGAATTTCCATTTTCCTTATTTTAAATTACTATCTCCCTTCTTTTGAATTGCCATTTTCCTTATTTTAAATGATTGTCTCCCTTCTTTTAAATTGCCATTTCCCTTATTTTAAATTACTATCTCCCTTCTTTTGAATTACCATTTCCCTTATTTTAAATTACTATCTCCCTTCTTTTAAATTGCCATTTCCCTTCTTTTAAATTGCCATTTCCCTTCTTTTAAATTACTATCTCCCTTCTTTTAAATTGCCATATCCCTTCTTTTAAATTGCCATTTCCCTTCTTTTAAATTACTATCTCTCTTTTTTTGAATTGCCATTTCTCTTATTTTAAATTGCCCTTTCCCTTCTTTTAAATTGCCATTTCCCTTCTTTTAAATTACCATTTCCCTTCTTTCGAATTACCATCTCCCTTCTTGTATCCGAAGAGATTTCTGTTTGAAATCCTTTCCTTATTCCCTTTCCTAAAAGATTTATTTGAAATCCCCGTTTTAATCAAGTCCTACAGTTTCGAATCCGTGTCTTTGTATTCGGAGATTTACACGGAAGGGCATCTATGAGTGACACGGGTTCGTCGGTCGGACGTGTTGGAAGGCAATCCATTTGTAATCGTCTCTCTTCACTTCCATTGATAAAGGATCGACATTCCGGTCTGTTATGGACCAGCGGAATTAATATTAACCCTTCACGAAATTGGAAGGGGATCTCTGCGGCGTATTTCCAGCCAGGGAGATAGTGGAGAGGTGAATGAAATCTAAATTAAAATGATTGAATGATGGGGAAGCGAATGATACATATACTCGTACTTTGCTTGTGTAAAATAGTGAGAAAATTATTGATTTTATTATTATTATTGCTTTGCAGTAACTTTAGATTAGAAGG
>NC_090732.1:129519218-129521718 GCF_036898095.1 Palaemon carinicauda | reverse complement strand
ATGTAGCCAATACTTTTGTGATAACATTGACTTAGTGAGAGAGAGAGAGAGAGAGAGAGAGAGAGAGAGAGAGAGAGAGAGAGAGAGAGAGAGAGAGAGAGAGAGAGTTATTGCCGGTAGTCATGTGATATTGATTTTTCATGATTATAAGTTACCGATAAATTATGGTACATTTTTGCTTCGCTTTTTATATCCATCTGAAGTAATCTGAAGGCTATTGCAATAGTTTTAGATGGTGTAGTGATTCATGGTACATCACTTGTAATTATTAACCCAAAAAGGAAATCATTAGCACCATCATAATGGTCCTCATTAATGAAACCAAAAGGACCGGAGAAAGGTAACCTCATTAATCAATCCCCTATTGTTAGCTTTAGAAATTAAGTCCAGGCGAACAAAAAAAAATGTAATCGGGAGAATCAATCAGTATCCTTTCAATTAATCAGAAGTTTAATTAGATCTAAAAGTTATCTTCAGAATGTTATACAACCAACATTCTCATTGTTTATCCCTTTTTGTTGTATTTTGCTTCTTCACTTTTCTTTTTGGAATCCAGCCCCCAAGAGAGTCGTATAAAATGTTGCGAAGTGACATCCTTGCTTTAAAGGTTGCGACGTGGCTGGAGGGGCGAGTTGAAGTCCTTGCACGGGTACTTGATGGGTTTTAAAGTCGCCTTATTCACGTTCCCTGGGAGCAGATTTTTATTTTAGGAAGGAAGCTCTCGGTTGTCATGTGAGAAAAGCTTTTTTTTCCTCTGGATTTCTGAAATGAAGTTCATGAAAATGTAGTTTTGATATTGTTAAATGAATGTACATAATGAGATGGATATATACATTTTACAAATGTGCTGCCGAGTGAATAATACTTCCTAAAAGCAGTCCATCTTAACCGATAATGACATTCGATGTTGCCCAACTTAGGGACAAGGGCTTTCAAAGCGAAACTATTAAGGTGAGATAAAAACTTGGTTAATGTATGGTCAGTCTCCATGGCATTTTCGCTGTCCCTTGCCTATGCCATTCATGAGTAATCTTTAAACCTTTAAAACTTTAAACCTCTAAACTTAAACTCATAAACTTGACAGTGTCGCCCAATGTCATATGGCAAGGGGAATCCAATCATATTTACCTATTTTAATTCAACAATATCCAAACCACATTATCGAGAACTGCTGAAGATTAACGGACGTGTCTTGCCTCTGGCCTCAGTACCTATTACCCCTTGCACGCTCCATTTCAATGGAAGCATCCCAAAAGGTATGTCTCCTTTCCGTACTATGGTTATGTTTCGGAGAGACCAAGAACAGAGGTTATGAGCGTTGTGGGGAAGTGTTATCCCCACATAGATTTAAAACTAATTTTTACTAACAAGCTCTCAGTTGGCTCACTTTTTAAATATAAGGGGAGTCTACCTACTCCCTTGTGTTCCGGTGTCATATACACTTTTCAATGTGCACTCTGTAATGAGTGCTACACTGGAAGCACATCTAGACAGCTTCAGTGTAGGATTTCGGAGCACATGGGATGATCGGAACGAACCAATATACCTTTAAATAAGAAACTAACTTCAGCTATTTATGACCACGCATTTAAATCTGGTCATGCCATTTCTAAGGAAAATTTCCAAATTACAGACAGACATAGTAGCGTCACCCAACTGAGAATTTTGGAGTCTATATACATTTTTAAAACAAAACCCAGCTTGAATGAGGACTTACCTATTCAGTTGCCGGTGACCCATTGATCCGTTTGGTCTGTGGGTTGCAGCTCTGGATGGGTGGTCATCGTCTCCTGCTGGTAACTAGATATATAAGTTATTGAGTCTTTTATATAGTTATATGCGTAATAAGTCTTTTATATGGTTTTATGTTCCTTGATTAGTTTGATTTTAGAGCTAGTTGGGCAGTTCTTGGAAGTATATCTTCCTAACTATGTACTTAGGATGATTTTTATTAATTTTACATAATGATAATTGCATATAGGCTGAGGGTGACATAAGTTATGTCGAAAGCTACCAAATAAAGATGATGGTAGCAGCATTGACTATTTTTTTCTACTTATATATATATATATATATATATATATATATATATACATATATATATATATATATATATACATATATATATGTATATACATACATAGAGAGAGAGAGAGAGAGAGAGAGAGAGAGAGAGAGAGAGAGAGAGAGAGAGAGAGAGAGAGATTGTGGGTAAACGCCTTGTGCAATAAAAGTTCCAATACTATACATACAAATACGGCTCATCAGCAGCGCTTGAAATAAAATAATGTATATGTATATAAACATGTATATATGCTTATACTGTGTATATATATTATTATTATTATTATTATTATTACTTACTAAGCTACAACCCTAGTTGGAAAAGCAGTATGCTATAAGCCCAGGGGCTCCAACAGGGAAAATAGCTCAGTGCGGAAAGGAAAAAAGGAAAATAAAATATTCTAAGAAGAGTAACAACAATAAATATCTCCTATAT
>NC_090732.1:129499218-129504218 GCF_036898095.1 Palaemon carinicauda | reverse complement strand
CCTCTGTTCCATGGTCTTCCACTGTCTTGGGTTAGAGTTCTCTTGCTTGAGGGTACACTCGGGCACACTATTCTATCTTATTTCTCTTCCTCTTTTTTTAATATTCTTATGGTTTATATATGGAATATTTATTTTAAGGTTGTTTCTGTTCTTAAAATTTTATTTTAATTTTTAATTACTTATCTTGTAGGTTATTTGTTTCCTTGTTTCCTTTCCTCACTGGGCTATTTTTCTGGTTGAAGCCCTTAGGCTTAAAGCATCCTGCTTTTCCAAATAGGGTTGTAGCTTAGCTAATAATAATAATAATAATAATAATAATAATAATAATAATAATAATAATAATAATAATAATAATGATGATGATGATGATGTGGGAGTTATGAAAATTGGGTGTTGATTAGCAGGCTAAAGCTACCCCAAACACATTTACTTAATGGAGTAACATCACCAATTCCCCAAGTGCAAAAGGAACCTCTTCTTGCTAATTTGCAGAAAATAAAACAACTTAGGCGCTAAGGAAAATACCTTTTCGGTCTACACCTCCACAAGGATCAAAGTTCATCAAGAGAACTTTAATTTCACGGGACCGAAACCCTTAACTAGTTTAGCCTCAGAAAAACAGGAATGAGAAATATCGAGTTTCTCATTACTCTGCATACTATCAAACACATAAGCCAAAAGGGTTGCCTTTTCATTTGGACAGTGAGTGTCAGAACCATCTGGGTTAAGTAAAGGATTAACTATCAAGTATACACTAAAGAGTGCAGATTTAAGGGTAGCACACTGCTTATGTTCCTGGGTCGTACCAGAAAAGTATTTCTTAACTGAGTTAGGAAAATTTCCACTTGATTATGAAAATGGTTTTATTTTTTCGAAGCAAAACTTGGAAACTAAAAGATTTAAATTTTATTCCAGTTTTTTTTTTTTTTTTTTTTTTTTTATCGAGTTCAGTTATTCGATATCCAATGGAAACTTGATGATTCTTTTCAGAGGAGAACCAGAGGAGATTTGCAACAACGAGAATAGCTTTATATGATCTCTCTCTCTCTCTCTCTCTCTCTCTCTCTCTCTCTCTCTCTCTCTCTCTCTCTGCATTTATGAGTTTTGATACATCTCTGCATCTCTCTTCAGTTTAAAAAAAATATAATTAACAAATTTAAAAGAATATATTTGCAACAAAGGTTCATGACTAACCAATATAGTTTATTTTTCAAAGTGTAAATGATCTCTCCTCGATTATTAGATAAGAAAAATGCTGACGTCTAGTGTTTCATATACAGTAATAGAGAAATCTCATTTTTGCTATTTAATTTTGGCTGAAGATATTGGGTAAAATTTTGTAATTAACGCATCACGTTATGAGATGATAAGATTTTAAAAGTGTTATATGTTATACTTTGTCTTTATTGTATAATATATTAGTTTACGTTTCTACTATGTCTTTTAACTGTTATATTTAATAATTTATTCATATGACTATATACAGTAGTGGTGAGTTAATAATAAATTTGCATCGTGAAATGTTTATTAGCATGAAGAATTTAATGACACGCTCTAAGCTACAAAGAATTGTTTTCGTGAAACCGTCGGAATCCAGCAAATTAGAGGAGTAGAGTTAACAATGAAAGAAGAGAGAGAGAGAGAGAGAGAGAGAGAGAGAGAGAGAGAGAGAGAGAGAGAGATTAAAATTTTCGAATGACTTTGAACCTGCGTCTCGTTTCTTTTCTGAGGTACAAGATTTCATTTTGCCCTCTGGATTCACTCTCCCTCAATGCCCTCCTTTGCATCTTACTTGGGTATTCATGGATTTGGTAAGACGTATATTTGAGGTATCATGTGCTTGTTCCTTTTGTTTTTTTCGTCTATTTTTCTTGTCACTTTTACCTATGTGGGAAGGTTATGCTTACTGTAGGTATACCATTTATTTATGAAAATGTTTATTACAGTCAAGGATTTGTTACTTCCCTCATATTAACTTTGTATTAAATATCTTGATGAGAACGTACTTTGAAAGACTGGTTACCGCCTTTTGAAAACATTATGGTTATCCATTTTTAACTATGGAAAATAATAATTAATTTGAGGGTGACTTTTTCCAACTAGCTTTCGAGTCCTTGTGTAATATGCTTTTTATAATAAATGGTATGGATATTTTATTCAGACATCATAGACTATTTTTCATTTCCAACATTAAAGCATTGTATTGGCCTTATTCTTTCCTGCTCCTCATATTTTGAGGTGCTACATCTTTTGTTTCTCTCTTCAGCAGGATGATGTCCACATCAGTTCAATTGATTAATGACACCTGCTTGCTTTCGTTCTTAGTCCTCTTCATTATATTCGGCAGGTGTTCAAAGGAACTCTTGGAGAATCTATTCATATGTCAAGCCGTCTTGGAACACCCTCTCTGGTTACATCCTCCGTATTTGCTTTATGTATTTTTTATTTTACTCGTAACCTGTCATCCTCGAAGAGGCATATCTGTCGTTTTTTTTTTTTTACTCTTTACTGATCTTGGTTCATTTATTCCAGAGCATTATAATGCTTGATCAATTGCTCTCTGCATTTGTATATATATATATATATATATATATATACTTTTTGGGTTAAGGTTACTAGCCCATATCCTTTTTCTTGACCTAAGAAGATCTTGTTACCAATTCATAGCTCTGTGAGCAGGAGGTTAGAACATTATGCGTGCCTAGCAAGTAGGAGCTCAGCGATGTACCATTCCGGCTTGGCTTCCACTCAGATTGATTGCACCTTCCAATGCGACAAAATTATCCCATCCTCGTGCTATAGGATTTTTTTGGAGTGTTGTGTTGTATGTATAAATTTGTTTGCATTTCATTTCATGCAAACGGTTTTTGATAAAGGATGAATGACCAAATAAGACCCCGTACTTATTTATGTTACGTATTTTCTATACAATTTTTCCGTAAAGAATTGCAGTAACACTACATCACACAAAAGGTCTCCAGATTTTCTTAACTTTTAATCTTGGCTGTTGGAAGATAGTGGTTTCCATCTTTAATTTTTATATCTTATAATTAACTTCTGAAATCTAATAAAGTTACACGGAAGTAGTGGAATGACAAAATTCTAGTAATAGGATAAATTCTTCCTTTGATATTTTCTATTTTATCATTTCCTTGTAATTTTTCTCTCATCATATGATATTTCAAACTGAATTTTTTATGTATACCAGACGGCACATCAGGTTCTATTTCATTTTTTTTTTTTTTTTCATTTCCAGAAACGTGATAAGATAATTTTGTACATAGAAAGACGATGATTTTGTCTTGATACTAATAGCTAATGAGTTACTCTTTTGATTTAAATATTGTAAATAGTCTTTGTCTTTTCCGTCACTAATTGATCTTTCTTGATGTTGGTGCCAATTTGTTAGTGGATAAATGTGAAGGAAAATATATTAAAAGTCACATAAGTAGCGATAGTTTTCTCTTTGCTTTGTTCAAGAGACGAAGCAGTTATTATTATTATTATTATTATTATTATTATTATTATTATTATTATTATTATTATTATTATTATTATTATTATTATTATTATTATTATTTTTATCATTATTATTATTATTATTATTTTTTATTATTATTATTATTATTTTGAGAACAGTAACATTAAAATAAATATATCCTTTTTTTAGAGAGTTTTTAGAAAGAAATTACAGGATAGCGAAGATCGAAAAGGTAAATGCAGTAAAAGAGAAATTCGTAACTTGTTTTGACCTCTCGCCTCCAACTGATCGAATGCCCCATTTGGTACTTACTAAAGTTAAACATAACCAATTCTTGCACAAATGTCATCTGGAAGTGTCTCTTTGAAAGGAATATTTATTACCTCCACCAAGAAAATTGGGAGGAGTTTATGCTTTCGCCCATGTTTGTCTGTTTGTTTGTTTATGAACAACTTCATGGGAATAATTTGAGGGAATAATTGTTTTGTTGAGGTGTGGAAGTGATTCGATTTTGAAAGTCCTAGGTCAAAGGTCAAGGTCGAACAAAAGGTCGGGAAATCAGCTGCCATTCCGTAAGTCTGCCCTCTCAGAGTTCTTTTCTAGTTTATCTATTTATCTATGGAGCTACACATACACAATAATTAATTCATAATACCTTAAAAATATATTACAATAAAATAGAATTGTGTTACGAGTGCATTTCCCCAGGTTGGGTCTTAGCAGAGTTTATGCATTTTCTATTAATAATTCTTTTTGGTGTAATGCGTCCCAAAAGTAAAGGGAATGTGATATTGAAAAGTATCGATTTTATTATTTGAATGTATCAAGATGTCATATGAAAAATTTGTAACACACGCATCTCTCTCTCTCTCTCTCTCTCTCTCTCTCTCTCTCTCTCTCTCTCTCTCTCTATATATATATATATATGTATGTATGTATATACATACGTATGTGTTTGAATGTATGTATACTTGGATATCTGTATTTTAGATTGAATGACATAACTGGATTCTGTATGTTCTGCACGTAATCATGCCATTCAGGTAGCTGTAGTTATTAGTAAAACAATTACGGTTGTAGCATTAGGGGGTATTTATTAATAAAAATGTCATTGTAGTTTTGCAATTTTTTTCTCTAGCTCCAAATTAAGAAAATGGCATAAGGAAAATAAAATCTTCACGTTTTTAAGGAAACTATTCGTTATGGCTTTTATTCCAGGGCTTTTGTTCGCTGTAGTAAATCGCTCTATGGATTATCTCTTGAATTTGAATTTTGAAATGGAAGGGAAAAGAAGCGATGTGTTTCATCAAAGGGTGAAGAAATAATGATTTCAAAGGGAGGAATATTCCTGAATATTGACAGCCTTATCTGGAAGAGCGTGAAAGGTCAAGTCTTCTCAGTTTTCCACGGGGAAAACGAGGAAGTTCAAGAGTTTTTTTTTATTTAAAAAAAATAGTAAATTGACGCTGATTGCTTTTAGTTCTATGAACAGGTATTAGGGATTATTCTGTACTCTTTT
>NC_090732.1:129484218-129494218 GCF_036898095.1 Palaemon carinicauda | reverse complement strand
CCTTAAATTATTTTAAGGTGTTTCTGTCTTCGGCATTTTTCTGGTTGGAATGTGACAATATATTCCGAGACAAACTGGAGGTAAGAAAAACAAGTGATGTATGTACACACGCACTAACCCATCTGTCTGCAACACTATCTTCAAAGAGCTTCTCAATCTCTTGTTCTAACGTCCTCTCCTCTATTTTTGTCAGTAATGGTAAAAAGGTTATGTATAGCTGTCTTCCAAAATCCAACCAGGTTAGTAAATTTTTATTTGACTAAAACGGAGTAAGGCTATATATGTTTATAATTATTTTCAGTATTCCATGTATACTAAAAAAAATTCTATATTATCAGTGTTGTTATTTCTAGAATATCTGGTATTTTTTATGTTAGAATCAGTTGAATTTATGAAAATTGTCGCCAATGGTAGTATGATTTTTATCAACACATGGTTTCTATATGAACTGTTGAATTTGCCGATTGTGGGACTGTACGCAAGCAAGCTAAATGCTTTGTGTATATTGGATATGCTATACTACGCAAGATTTTGATTATGTGTGAACCAATGTCCTTCATTATATATATATATATATATATATATATATATATATATATATATATATATATATATAGTGTAAAATGGTATATTCTCCAAATTTCAAGTGATTTTCTTCAACTGGAAATTCACGTTTAGCTGGATTTCTTTTTATTATGGTATGCTTTAATACCAACTACACACAAGAGCTTTTGGAAACTGCAAACTTCCGTCAAGGCATAGTAATTCTAACCCCCCCCCCCCCCCCCCCGGGCCCGTCTGTAAAGTATATGTATTTGTTGGTAGTCTCACGATCCATCTTTGGAAAAACATTCGTAAAAATTCTTTTATAACATTTTGCTAAACCTTGCTGACGAAATAGCTGGAAAACAAAAATCAAACAAATAAGACTGTGTATATTTTGGATTTGCACTGATGTAGAGCCTTGCTGAATGTATTTGTAAGGAAAGAATATTTATTAGTTTCTAGATATGATACTTTTATCTCCCTTTGGAGAGTTTTCCAAAGGAAATTTAAATTATTTTATTTAGAAAATAAGATTATACTGAAGAACATGTTATTAGGGGATATTATAAACATTTAGACATCAAAAATTATCCCGCGTGATTAAACCAATGAAGCCAGTAGACATTTTTATCATTTATTATTATTATTATATTATTATTATTATTATTATTATTATTATTATTATTATTATTATTATTATTATTATTACTTGCTAAGCTTCAACTCTAATTGGAAAAGCAAGATGCTATAAGCCGATTGGCTCCAACAAGGAAAATAGCCCAGCGAGGAAAGGAAATAAGAAAATGAATAAACTACAAGAGAAGTAATTAACCATTCAAATTTAATATTTTAAGAACAGTAACAACATTGAAATATATATTTTTTATATAAACTATTTAAACTTCAAAATACGAGAGGAAGAGAAATAACAGAATAGTGTGCCTGAGTGTACCCTCAAGCAAAATAAAATTGTTATATAACAAATTGACAATTGTAAGTCAAGTTTCTTGAGAGCATTTGTCAACTGACCCTGACATTAAGACGAATATTTGCTTTTCAAATAATAGAAAACGTTAAAGGACATTTGGAATGTGGAACTGCATAAATTTTATAGTTATTCTAAATAAATAATTATAACTGAAAAGGATATATTATCATTAGGAAGAGTTTCCATTGCGTGTTCAAAAAATATAAGTAATATTTTCAAATGTAACTACATATTGAATTAGTTTGATTAAGTGGCAGAGGATTTTCAGAAATCTGGTATTATTGAATGAATTCCTGTCTTTTGAAATGAGCTCTGTTTATTCATTCGAAGTTAATTTCAGCTGATTAATTGGGTCGTTTGAGAGGATTCATTAGTAACAGCTATTTACATTTAATATTTTGAAATGACCGTAAAATGTTAAAAGGATTCATCTCCATTAAAGAACCTAAGGAAAATATGAATGAAATATAATCCCGTGTTGATTAATTAGTTGAAATTGGTATATTAGAACTAATCTTGATAATCACCCGATGATTACTTTAATTGAATTTGCTTTGTAACTAATGAGCTGGTCGGTATTAAATATTTTATTTTTATGTCCACATGAAATCTGGATTTCAGCCGTAAGCCTTTACTCCTTTGGAAGTCTCATGTGTCTCGCTATTAGATCATCATTCAGATTCTATAAATCAGATTCCCAGCCATCATGAACCAAGAACGAGAATTTTTTCATTACCCTTCCCTTTGCCTTTGAACCTGATCAAAGCTGAACCCTCAATGATCTCTCTCTCTCTCTCTCTCTCTCTCTCTCTCTCTCTCTCTCTCTCTCTCTCTCACACACACATCCTGTCTTCCTTTGTTACGATGGATTTTATTCAAGAATATGTTTTTTACAGATTTAATGACCGAAGTCTTTATTTGTGAGCAGCCTCTCAGGTGTCATTAAGCTATGATCTGGTTAGTTAGCAGTTGTCAACCTTTTCCTCGTCCGATCATCTTCGACTTCATTAGGGTATCTTTTTGTTTGTGCGCGTGTATGTGGAGGGAGGGGGGGGAGGGGAGTCAGAGCATCATAATTGTCCCATCTATTGCTTTACTCCGGTTAGCAACCATGCAATAAGGGTTCTTGAACATCGCACAGTACTGTAGTCTTTGTACCTTGGAATTCCAGTCTGGAATGGAAGAAATCTAAGTTCCTTTACTCGCGAATACACTCGAAATTTCCAATACACTTCATCTCACTTTTTTACAGATCAGCTGAATGTTTGCGTTTACGTATTTATTGATTTGTTTGTTTGTTTATTGTTTATCTTGTGTATTGTTGTCTATTATTTAATCAGTTACATATATCTTTTTTTTTTCATTTTCAGTTCGACCCTTTCTCATCCTTTCCCCTTCTTTCAACCTCTGTTCTTGAAATTCCAATCTGTAGGATCTTGTTATTCTAGTCTATTCCATTTTGGTTCGTACTGCCTATATTCATGGATAATAATGATAATAATAAGAATGTTCATTATGTTAATCTTGAGATATGAGCGTATACAAATCTTTATAATGATGTACACTAATATTTTTTTTAAACATGTAAATCTGCATTATTGTTTATGCAGTTTTTATAAACATGTTAATATCTGCGTGCTTTTACATACTAATGTTTCTGTATACGCAGTGGCAGTTTGAACCAAGAAGTTTTTCCAAAGATTCATATTTTCCTTTGTTTTCATCTGTTATTATTGTCAATAATGATTTCGAGGCAGCTTTGAAGATACAAGTCTGTGTTCCCTCTCTTATTTGGATTATATTCTTAAATGGGGTACTAAACCTTGAACTAGTTTTCAACTGTGTTGTTTCACAAAAAAGGTATATCATTTGACTTCAACAGTGCCTAATATGATTCCCTTAAGATATGATAATTGCCCGAAGATATAGCAAATGCAGAATATAAATTAACAAAGACTTTGAAAGTTGTAGATTCTATAAACTTTTTGATTATCGTATAAATGATAAAACGGGATTGTAGTGAGTATAACGGTATGGTTGTGTGTCTGTAGTTATATGTATATATATATATATATATATATATATATATATATATATATATATATATATATATATATATATGTATATATATATGTATATATATATATATATATATATATATATATATATATATATATATATATATATATTTACACACACACATATATATATACATATGTACATATATATATACATACATATACATATATCTACATATATATAAATATATATATATAGATATATATATATATATATATATATATATATATATATATATATATATGTATATGTATATGTACATATATATATATACACACACACATACATATATATATATATATATATATATATATATATATATATATATATATATATATATATATATATATAAGGGTGGTCTTTCACAAAACTTCACAGGACCTTATGACTGATCCCACCAGATCCCCCCCTTTGCCAATGAAGTGCATAGTACAGTACTTCTCACGGAACGGATTGGAAGTATTTTCTTCAGTACCGATATAGCTTGTCCAGTGTAGCCTAACCCGTGAGACTTTCTTTCCCACTTGGAAAATCTAGACTTGTAAACCAAGTTGATCCAAGATTCAATTCTTTTTATAGTCTCACTGTTGTTTATGACAAGCATTTGTTTCATTGCTCCAGTATTCTCTCTACAATGAAGTAGCTTCTTTGTTCCCATTTGTTCCTATTTGCGATAAAATGCACGATTACAGCGTAGCAACGGGTTTTATATTGCATCTTCAGATCTCCTTGCCTGAGCAACGCATTCTGAAATTTAAGTTTCTCGCCCCATTAGAATATCTAGAATCGTAAAACACACTGGTCTCTAATTCCAGTGCCTTTAGAAGAGCGTCACTCTTTACTATTCAAGAACTATCTAACAATATGGTATATTTTTAAGTCTCTTATATATCTACCTATTTATTTATCTATCTATCTATCTATCTATCTATCTATATATATATATATATAATATATATATATATATATATATATATATATATATATACCTAACACTGAGCTTAATTTAGTGTCCCTTTAATTAATCAAATTGTAATTTTATTTATTAACAAAATCACTTGGTTACCTGAGTTTACTTTAGTTAACTTCGTCTTTTTTCCTTTTCTTTTGTGCTGTGTAGCAGGATTTTGCAATTCCGATTAAAGCAACATCATTGTCTGCCATGCTGTCTCTTTGAAATCCTTCACACGACTGCCGATATTGCATAATACTATGGAGCTGTGTAGAGGAAACAAGTGTTGTACAATAAAAATGAGTCGGTATATTGTGTCAATAATATTGATAGTGTAGAGCTCACTTAAAACATGTACAAGCTAAACTGGGGTTCAATAAGTTTATTCCTCTCTCTCTCTCTCTCTCTCTCACTCTCTCTCTCTCTCTCTCTCTCTCTCTCTCTCTCTCTCTCTCTCTCTCTCTCTCTCTCTCTCTCTCTCTAAAAAGGGGAAATGGATAAGTTTGCTTGTTCTTAATCCATTAAAAGTTGAGATAGTTTCTTTTTCGTTAAGAAATTGTAATATATTGAAAAAGTTATAATTTTTATTTAAAATAACGAAGTTAGAATTTATATAAAAGATCATATTATTTGATAACCCTAATATCTGAAGGTAAAATGTGTAATTATTTTCGCAGAATAAAATCAGATGCACTCAACTTTTTCATTTTTTTAGTCAAGTATGAAATGTAAAATAAAATTTTCCTAGATTTTTGAACTTGTGTAATGAGATTCAGGGCATAATTTATAAAACAAATAGGAAAAGGCGTCAATATTGAAAGGCATTTCTTTTAGTCTTTAATACCTAAAATCACAATTCTACTGGCCTTTGAATATATCCTGGGGCGATGAATGGTTTTCCAAGTTGTACATTAATGGTGCAATTAAATCTGCTGTTGAAGTAAAGCAACTCATTAATCATATGTAGTTAGGAGTCACTTGATCAAATAAATGCTTAATGAGATTTCTTTTACCTTTTCTATGAGATCAAAGCCACTGGGGAAATTAGAATAGAAGAATCTGCTGTGAGATCAAAGGCTTTTATTTTTTCATTTTGTTTTTCTTTTTCATTAATCAAAGATTTCAAATAATGAAAAATCCTCATTTGTTTCAATTGAAGAGAACATTTAGTAAGTGATTACATTTGTAGAATAGTAATCGTAATATCAAACCATCTTAGAGACGTATTTTAATTTCCTAATCATGTAGTTGCGTTCTACCTGTCAGTTAGATACCTACCTCAGAGTATTATTATTTTGTGTTTGTACACTGGAGTTGGAACTATGATTACAAATTATGAAAATCTGGTTCTTTTATCTATTAGCAGTTACTTGGATTATAATATACATTTTAACAATTAAGGTTCCCAATGGTGTCCAGAGGCCAAATAAACAATTGAATAATGAAGGTTTGATGCAAGGACGATAAGTGAAATGTTTAACGTGATTTCCGTAGATTAGTTTTTAATTTGCGATAGTAGTTTTTCTCTAATCATAAAGTAGCATTAATATATATATATATATATATATATATATATATATATATATATATATATATATATATATATATATATATATATATATATATATATATATATATATATATATTGGTCTTGAATTAAGGACTTTCTTAAATGTGTCACTGCCTTGAAACGTAATGGTGTGTTACTAGCTAATAACAATTTATTGTTCTTCGACACTGATAAGTAATTCCATGTATTGCTGATGTCCTTTTCCTCTTTTTGTTACAGTTTTGCATCATTTCTTACAATGACTTAATTTTTGGAATCTGTCATTATTTAATATTTGCAATCAAATCGAAGGTACTACAAACGTATTTTAAAGGGGAGCTAAGTACTTGAGAGACTGTCCATTTTGAGGAGATTCATAATACTAAAACTGTTTTCCATTTTAAGTAGACGGCTGGTACTAGAGTGGCTGTTCTTTTTGAGGGGAATCTTAGCACTAGAGTGGCTCTCCCATTTTTAAAGGGACTTTAGCAATAGAATGGCTGTCCATTTTAAGGGAATGCTTAGCACTAGAGTGGCTGTGCACTCGTAGTGGATGTTTACCATTTGAAGGACTGTCAAATTTGAGGGAATGTTTAGCATTAGAGTGGCTGTCCATCTTGAGGGGACATGTAGAATTACAGTGGCTGTCTATTTTGATATGATGATTTGTATTAGAGTGGTTTTCGACATTGAGAAGACTGATAGCACGAGAAGGGTTGTCCATATTAAAAAGTCGCTTAGCATAATAGTTGCTGTTCATATTTAACGGAGGATTAGCATTTGAGTGGATTTTAATTTTGATGAAATACTTATCACTCGAATGGCTATATGTTATTCAGCACTATAGCGGCTGTATATTTTTAGGAAAAATTAAGCATATTAGTTGCTGTCCATTTTGAATTGACACTCAACCCTGGTGGCTATCCATTTTGCTGTTATGCTTAGCACTACATAGACCCCATTTTCAAGGAACACATTGCATTTAGGCGGCTTTTCATAATGAAGGGATATTTTCTAATTGAATCTCTCCATTTTAAGGAGCACTTGCCACTTGAGTGGCTGCCCATTTTCAAGGTATGGTTAACACTTGAATGGGAGTTTATTTTGAACGGTTGCTTAATACTAGATTATTTGTCCATTTGCAAGCGATGCTTAATACTAAATGGCTGTCCATTTTTAGCGGATACTTAGCACTTAATTGCATATCCTTATTTAAGCGATGCTTAGTATTTGAATAGTTTTCCATTGTGAGGAGACTCCTAACTCTCGGGTATTTGTCAATTTCTAGAAGAAACTTGGCACTTAGGTGGTGACCCATTTTGTGAAGATGCTTACCACTAACGTGGTTGTTGAGTGGATGCTTAGCACAAGAGTGACCATTTTGGGGGATTCTTAGCACAAACGGGCATTCCATATAGAGGAGACCCATAGTACTCGAGTTGCTATCAGGTTTTAGTGGGAACGAAACCTTTCAGCGTTCGTCTATATTAAGAAAAAAATTGCTACACCTAGTTCTCAAAGGTCTGTTTCTTTATCAGCTGCAGTAGGGGAGGCGAGTAATACTGATCAGTGTAGACATTTTGTTTTACGAACTGCTTTTCTCTCTCTCTCTCTCTCTCTCTCTCTCTCTCTCTCTCTCTCTCTCCTCTCTCTCTCTCTCTCTCTCTAAGGGAAAAAGGAATAAGTTTTGCTTGTTCTTATTTCATCAAAAGTTGAAATAGTTTTCTTTTTGTTAAGAAATTGTGAAATATTGAAAAACAGTTATAATTTTTATTAAAAATAACGAAGTTAGAATTTATATAAAAGATCACATTATTTGATAACTAATTTCCGAAGGTAAAATGTGTCATTATTTCAGCAGAATAACATCAGATACACCCAACTTTATTCATATTTCTTTAATCAAGTAAGAAACGTGAAATAAAATTTTCCTAGATTTTAGAACTTGTGTAATGAGATTCAGGGCATAATTTAAAAAACAAATAGGAAAAGGTGTCAATATTGAAAGTTATTTCATTTTGTCTTTAATACCTAAAATCACAATTCCACCCGGCCTTTGAATATATCCTGGGGCAATGAATGGTTTTCCAAGTTGTACATTAATGGTGCAATTAAATCTGGTGTTGAAGTAAAGCAACTCATTAATTATATGTAGTTAGGAGTCACTTGATCACATAAATGCTTAATGAGATTTCTTTTACCTTTTCTATGAGATCAAAGCTACTGAAGAAATTAGAATAGAAGAATCTGCTGTGAGATCAAAGGCTTTTATTTATTCTTTTTGTTTTTCTTTTTCATTAATCAAAGATTTCAAATAATGAAAAATCCTCATTTGTTTCAATTGAAGACTAAATTTAGTAAGTGATTACATATGTAGAATAGTAATCGTAATATCAAACCATCATATAGACGTATTTTGATTTCTTAATCATGTAGTTGCGTTCTACCTGTCAGTTAGATACCTACCTCAAAGTATTATTGTTTTGTGTTTGTACACTTTAGTTGGAACTATGATTACAAATTATGAAAATCTGGTTCTTATATCTATTAGCAATTACTTGGATTATAATATACCTTTTAACCATTAAGGATCCCAATGGTGGCCCAGAGGCCAAATAAACTATTGAATAATGAAGGTTCGATGCATGGACAATAAGTGAAATGTTTAATGTGATTTCCGTAGATTAGTTTTTAATTTGCGATAGTAGTTTTTCTCTAATCATAAAGTAGCATTGATATACATATATACATATATATATATATATATATATATATATATATATATATATATATATATATATATATATATATATATATATATGTGTGTGTGTGTGTGTGTGTGTGGGTGTGGGTGTATATATATATATATATATATATATATATATATATATATATATACATATATATATATATATATATATATATATATATATAATTTTTGGGGGGTGAATGTAGTTTATCGGGACAGGGCGATATCTTTCTTATTACTAGCCCAATCGTTTTTCCTTATGGGGAATATGTGCTTTGCTATGATCCGATATACCTTAATATGAAGTTATTTTATATTTTCTAAATTCAGCCCAAGAAGGGGTCCGGGGGCTTGACCCCGGCCAGGGGTTGTGACCTGGGAACTACTAGGTTTTATAGCGACAGTGGCGGGGGGGGGGGGGTCGCAGGTGGGTGTTAGCCCCCCCCCCCCCCCCCCCCCCCGGTAGTTCATTAGGAAGGTAAGGGCACGGCTTGTAGGTCAGGTTATTGGGGGGGGAGGGGAGTTTGGGTCAGTTGTTGTACATTTATCTCGGCGTGTCCCCATAAACTACAAACGTAATGATGTGTTACTAGCTAATAACAATTTATTGTTCTTTGACATTGATAAGTAATTCCATGTTGGCAGCAGTGCATACTGAGGTTTTCAAGTATCTCCCGACGTATTGCTGATGTCCTTTTCCTCTTTTTGTTACAGTTTTGCATCATTTCTTTCAATTTTTGGAATCTGTCATTACCTAATATTTACAATCAAATCGAAGGTACTACAAACCTATTTTGAAGGGAGCTTAGTACTTGAGAGACTGTCCATTTTGAGGAGATTCATAATACTAAAACTGTTTTCTATTTTAAGTAGATGGCTGGTACTAGAGTGGCTGTTCTTTTTGAGGGGAATCTTAGCACTAGAGTGGCTCTCCCATTTTAGAGGGACTTTAGCAATAGAATGGCTCTCCCATTTTAGAGGGACTTTAGCAATAGAATGGCTGTCCATTTTAAGGGAATGCTTAGCACTAGAGTGGCTGTACAATCTTAGTGGATGTTTAACATTTGAAGGGCTGTCGATTTTGAGGGATTGTTTAGCATCAAAGTGGCTGTCCATCTTGAGGGGACATGTAGAATC
>NC_090732.1:129474218-129479218 GCF_036898095.1 Palaemon carinicauda | reverse complement strand
AAAAAAATCTCAGAGGAATTAAAATGTTCTTGCGATTTAGATCCTGGTATTAAAAAGAAACTTTATGGAGAGCTTTAATGCAAGTGATTTTATGATTGCAATCACGTGAGGTCAGCTCATTCTCGCTGGTATTATGGTGCTGGACTAAATCTCTTCAATCGACAGAATCAAAAGGTATAGTTCTGAAATCGTTGTCATTGCTGGTAGAACGCGTGTTGTTTATTGTTAATCATTTAAAGCCATTATCATTTTCCCTGGCATTTAGATATATTTATAACTACTTCAAACTAAAGCTAGCCATTCAGGGATCTCTCTCTCTCTCTCTCTCTCTCTCTCTCTCTCTCTCTCTCTCTCTCTCTCTCTCTCTCTCTCTCTCTAGTTTCCAGAACAATAATCGAAACAAGGTAGGATGAAATAATTAAAACATTTCATCACAATAGACTGACCATCAAGAATCTCGAAAGACATTTCTTAATAAGCCATTTTTTGTGTCATTGGGAGAGAAGTAGTCCAAATGTATTTCTCAAAAGTAAATTTGCAGTCAGGAAACCCTCCTAAAATTTCAATAGTGGTAAAGAAACATTATCAATGTACAGATCTGGATGTTGAGGAGCCACTGTCCTTGACCTACTTACAATCATACTTTGAGTTTTGTTAGGGTTCAACTTCATGCTCGATAATTTGCACCATGCACTAATTTTAATTATAACTCTGTCAAATAATTCACCAACCCCAAATATGCCTTCAGGAAATAGAATTCAGGCAGAGGGCAGCATCATATGTATATACAATGTCCATGTTTTTCTAGGCCAAACCACATAAATGTAAATAGCATGAAAAATAATGGGTCAAGAACACTGCTTTGAGGAACTCTAGTTATCGCATTACTTTACTCACTATAGTACCATCAAAAACAACTCTTTGAAATCTATTCAATAAAGATGCTAAGAAAAGAACCCACTCACTCCGAACTGCTCGAGTTTGAAAACAAGGGCCTCATGACTATCACGGTCAAAGGCAGCACTAAAATCAAGGCCAATCATACGAACTTTCTGTACAGTATTGGAGAGGGTAAGAAGGGCACCATTTGCTAAGGCGTTTGCGATAGCCAGTTTGCTAACTAGGGAACAGATGATTACCTTCAGCAAACCTATTAAGACGTTTTGCCAGAAGACGCTCTAAAACTTTAGGGTAAAGAGAGTTATTGGGTCCTTTGACTGGCCAGAACAGTACTACATTAGATCATTCTCTCTGGTTACGGTTCATTTTCCGTTTTGCCTACACATACACTGAATAGTCTGGGTTTATTCTTTACATATTCTCCTTTGTCCTCATATACCTGACAACACTAAGATTACCAAACAATTCCTATTCACCCATGGAGTGAACTACTGCACAGTAATTTTTTAATGGCTACTTTTCGCTTGGTAAGAGTAGAAGAGAGACTTTAGCTATGGTAAGAAGCTCTTCTATGAGAAGGACAATCCAAAATCAAACCAGTGTTCTCTAGTCTTGGGTAGTGTCATAGCCTCTGTTCCATGGTCTTCCACTGTCTTGGGTTAGAGTTCTCTTGCTTGAGGGTACACTCGGGCACACCATTCTATCTTATTTCTCTTCTCTTTTTTAATATTCTTATGGTTTATATATGGAATATTTATTTTAAGGTTGTTTCTGTTCTTAAAATTTTATTTTAATTTTTAATTACTTATCTTGTAGGTTATTTGTTTCCTTGTTTCCTTTCCTCACATGGGCTATTTTTCTGGTTGAAGCCCTTAGGCTTAAAGCATCCTGCTTTTCCAAATAGGGTTGTAGCTTAGCTAATAATAATAATAATAATAATAATAATAATAATAATAATAATAATAATAATAATAATAATGATGATGATGATGTGGGAGTTATGAAAATTGGGTGTTGATTAGCAGGGCTAAAGCTACCCCAAACACATTTACTTAATGGAGTAACATCACCAATTCCCCAAGTGCAAAAGGAACCTCTTCTTGCTAATTTGCAGAAAATAAAACAACTTAGGCGCTAAGGAAAATACCTTTTCGGTCTACACCTCCACAAGGATCAAAGTTCATCAAGAGAACTTTAATTTCACGGGACCGAAACCCTTAACTAGTTTAGCCTCAGAAAAAACAGGAATGAGAAATATCGAGTTTCTCATTACTCTGCATACTATCAAACGCATAAGCCAAAAGGGTTGCCTTTTCCTTTGGACAGTGAGTGTCAGAACCATCTGGGTTAAGTAAAGGATTAACTATCAAGTATACACTAAAGAGTGCAGATTTAAGGGTAGCACACTGCTTATGTTCCTGGGTCGTACCAGAAAAGTATTTCTTAACTGAGTTAGGAAAATTTCCACTTGATTATGAAAATGGTTTTATTTTTTCGAAGCAAAACTTGGAAACTAAAAGATTTAAATTTTATTCCAGTTTTTTTTTTTTTTTTTTTTTTTTTTTTTTTTTTTTTTTTTTATCGAGTTCAGTTATTCGATATCCAATGGAAACTTGATGATTCTTTTCAGAGGAGAACCAGAGGAGATTTGCAACAACGAGAATAGCTTTATATGATCTCTCTCTCTCTCTCTCTCTTTCTCTCTCTCTCTCTCTCTCTCTCTCTCTCTCTCTCTCTCTCTCTCTCTCTCTCTCTCTCTCTCTCTTGCATTTATGAGTTTTGATACATCTCTGCATCTCTCTTCAGTTTAAAAAAAATATAATTAACAAATTTAAAAGAATATATTTGCAACAAAGGTTCATGACTAACCAATATAGTTTATTTTTCAAAGTGTAAATGATCTCTCCTCGGTTATTAGATAAGAAAAATGCTGACGTCTAGTGTTTCATATACAGTAATAGAGAAATCTCACTTTTGCTATTTAATTTTGGCTGAAGATATTGGGTAAAATTTTGTAATTAACGCTTCACGTTATGAAATGAAAGATATTAAAAGTGTTATATGTTATACTTTGTTTTATTGTATATTATATTAGTTTACGTTTCTACTAAGTCTTTTAACTGTTATTTTTATAATTTATTCATATGACTATATACAGTAGTGTTGAGTTAATAATAAATTTGCATCGTGAAATGTTTATTAGCATGAAGAATTTAATGACACGCTCTAGGGTACAAAGAATTGTTTTCGTGAAGCCGTCGGAATCCAGCAAATTAGAGGAGTAGAGTTAACAATGAAATAAAAAGTCACAAAGACATTCGGAGAAGGTTACGCGTCGAGAGAGAGAGAGAGAGAGAGGAGAGAGAGAGAGAGGAGAGAGAGAGAGAGAGAGAATCAAAATTTTAGAATGACTTTGAACCTGCCTCTCGTTTCTTTTCTGAGGTACATGAATTCATTTTGCCCTCTGGATTCACTCTCCATCAATGCCCTCCTTTGCATCTTACTTGGGTATTCATGGATTTGGTAAGACGTATATTAGAGGTATCATGTGCTTGTTCCTTTTGTTTTTTTTCATCTATTTTTCTTGTCACTTTTACCTACGTATGAAGGTTATGCTTACTGTAGGTATACCATTTATTTATGAAAATGTTTATTACAGTTGAGGATTTGTTATTTACCTCATATTAACATTGTATTAAATATCCTGATGGGAACGTGCTTTGAAAGACTGTTTACTCCCTTTTGAAAACATTATGGTTATCTATCTTTAATTATGGGAAATAATAAGTCATCAGAGGGTGACTTTTACCAACTAGCTTACGAGTCCTTGCATATTATGCTTTTTACATGAAATGGTATGGATATTTCATTTAGACATCATACACTATTTTTCCCTTCCAATATTAAAGCATAGTATTGGCCTTATTTTTTCCTGCTCCTCGTACTTTGAGGTGCTGCATCTTTTGGTCTCTCTCCTCAGCAGGATGATGTCCACATCAGTTCAACTGATTAATGACTCCTGCTTGCTTCCGTTCTTAGTCCTCTTCATCTTCTCAGAATTGGTGCTTTTCTGTGATTTTTTCCAAAAGCATTATATTCGGCAGGTGTTCAGAGGAACTCTTGAAGAATCTATTCATATGTCAAGACGTCTTGGAACACCCTCTCTGGTTACATCCTCCGTATTTGCTTTATGTATTTTTATTTTTTTTTTACTCGTAATCTGTCATCCTCGAAAAGGCAGATCTGTCGGTTTCTTCTTCTTACTCTTTTCTGCTCTTGGTTCCTTTATTCCAGAGCAATTATAATGCTTGATCAATTGCCCTCTGCATTGGTGTATGTATATATATAATATATATATATATATATATATATATATATATATATATATATATATATATATACTGTATATATTACATATACATACATATATTATATATACAGTATATATATGCTCTATATATACATATACATATACATATATATATATATATATATATATATATATATATATATATATAATATATATATATATATATATATATATATATATATATATTATATAATATATATATATATATATATAAAATTTTGCACTCTATACTTTTAGGGGTGAGGTTACTAGGCCATATCCTTTTTCTTGACCTAAGAAGATCTTGTTACCAATTCATAGCTCTGTGAGCAGGAGGTTAGAACAGTCTACGGACCTAGCAAGTAGGAGCTCAGCGATGTACCATTCCGGATTGGCTTCCACTCTGATTGATTGCACCTTCCAATGCGACAAAATTATCCCATCCCGTGCTATAGGATTTTTTAGGAGTGTTGTGTGGAAAGGATAAACGAGGTTTTGTATTAAACGAAGATTATATATATATATATATATATCTATATATATTATACTATATATATATATAAATATATATATAATATATAAATATATATATATATATATACTGTATGTATAAATTTGTTTACATTTCAATCCATGGAAACTGTTTCTGAAAAAGGATGAATGACCAAATAAGACCCCGTACTTATTTATGTTACGTATTTTCTGTACAATTTTTCCGTAAAGAATCGCAGTAACACATCACACAAAAAGG
>NC_090732.1:129444218-129469218 GCF_036898095.1 Palaemon carinicauda | reverse complement strand
GTCAGTTAAAGCATAAGTGAGAGGTAGAATAATATGCCCATTTTTCGGATGTTACTTATATAATGGCGCGGACTTAAAATCGCGCAAAATATCTTGCGAGAAATAAGCGAAAATTCATCCTGCATGAGCAGAACTGATTTCATAGGAGAAAGGATTTGTCAACTAAATCAAAGCAATAATAACGTTAGAGTAGGTAATATGTCCCTCAGCCTAATCGTGGAGGATTGTAACTGTGGAATAGATTGGAAAAATATTAGAGAGAATGTATATTGTAAGGACTAGGTGAATTGAAATTTAATCACATCTATAATAAAGAAAGAAAATTCAATGATATAATAAACACGAGTACAAACAACATTTTACCTATTCCCAAGTTTTAGATAGTTTCATTATTTTCTGCGTTATGTTTTTTCGTAAACAAACTTTGTCATTAGCCATGAAAAGGTACACGAAATAGCAAGAAAGAACTTGGCAATCTTTGGTTGCCATTTTGCATACAGATTGTTTGGGATTATATATATATATATATATATATATATATATATATATATATATATATATATATATATATACATATGTGTGTGTATAATAAGAATAAAGGGAATTAGCTATCAAAATATTACTATTATACAGGCTAAGCCATTAACAGAATATTTATATATATATATATATATATATATATATATATATATATATATATATATATATATATAATATATATATATATATATATATATTATATATATGTATATATATATATATATACATATATATATATTATATATATAATGTATATATATATAAAGTGAATAATACAGCAAAATACTACTATTATACAAGCTAAACCATTAACAGAGACATCAACTTAGGTATTTTAAGGTTAAATGAAACTTAACAATTTTATAGTTTCCATGAACTGAAGGTGTCAGAACAGAAAATATATTTTGAAAATACTTTTTGTGGGGAACAACTTTCTTCAAGGAATTGTTTGATTTTGTGTTTACGAAAAGAAGATTAAGAATGTAGGCGAGAAGATATGCCAGTGTCAGAAAAGTGGAGTAAAAAAGAACAATAATATGTTTTCTGCGTCTAGAAAGTGAGACCCATAGTCAATTCTTTTTAGCGAGGCAAATATGCACAGATTCACAGAGGTGCCCTTTTAGCTCGGAAACGTTTCCTGATCGCTGATTGGTTGGACAAGATAATTCTAACCAATCAGGTTGTAGGAAGCTTTTCCGAGCTAAAAGGGCACCGCTGCGAGTCTGTGCAAATGCGCCTCATGAAAAAAAAATGAGTATAATGGAACACGTTTTGAAATAACTCTCACTGAATCATTTTCAATATGATTCGATGACGTGAAGACACAGTATTTGGTTCAATAAATTAAAGGAACAAGTTTCTTATTCATGGTAAGGAATATCGATGAGATAATTAAATCCTCCGGAGAAAGAAAGCACCTCATTAATCATGCGTCTTTATATCTGGTAAATAGAGACATTGCTGCTTCTAATAGTGTCGTATTTTCTCCTCTATGAGATCAAAGCTGCCTCAGAAGCAGAAATAGGAAGGCTTAACAAGGTAATGATTATTCTCACGCAAAATGTATCTTTTTTTTTTATATTTTCTTTTCCTAAATATGTGTAATACTTAAAGCAAGCAATCTCGCTCATTATGTCTCTCATATTTTCTTTTATTTTGAAATTATATAATACTTAAAGAAAGCATTCTCACCCATAATGCCTCTTTTTCATATTTTCTTTTATTCTTAAATTTACGTAATACTTAAAGCAAACAGAGATAATCTTTAAAACGTGCACTGAAATGAGGTCATTTTAAGCACAAGACTTTGAATTATTTCAAGGTGTTGTTTCTGTCTTCGGCATTTTCCTGGTTGGAATGTGACAATATATTCCGAGACAGACTGGACGTAAGAGAAACAAGTGATGTATGTACACACGCACTAACCCATCTGTCTGCAACACTATCTTCAAAGAGCTTCTCAATCTCTTGTTCTGACGCCCTCTCCTCTATTTTTGCCAGTAATGGTAAAAAGGTTATGTATAGCTGTCTTCCAAAATCCAACCAGGTTAGTAAATTTTCATTTGACTAAAACGGAGTAAGGCTATATATGTTTAAAATTATTTCCAGTAACCAATTTATACTAAAAAAAAAATGTCATTAGTTCCAGCGTTGTTATTTTTATATTTGGTAATTTTTTTTATGTTAGAATTAGTTAAATTTATGAACTTTTGAATTTGCTGATTGTGGGACTAGTATGCAAGCTAGCTAAAGGCTTTATTTATATTAGACCTATTATACTACGCGAGATTTTGATTATGTAGAGTATATTTATTTGTTGCTAGTCTTTCGTTCCACTCTGGGAAAAACATTCGTAAAAATCCTTTTAAAACATTTTGCTAAAACTTGCTGAGGAAATGGCTGGAAAACATAAGTCAAACAAAGAAACATGATCCAGAGCTTTGCTGTATGTTTTTGTAAGAAGAAAAAAAATATTTATTCGTTTTTAGATATAATACTTTTATCTCCATTTGGAGATTTTTCTGATGGATTTTTTTAATTCTTTTATTTGGAAAATAAGATTATACGGAAGAACATATTCAGGGAAAATATAACCATTTAGGCATAAAAAATTATCCTGCGTGATGGAACCAATGAAGCCAGTAGAAATTATTATTATTATTATTATTATTATTATTATTATTACTTGTTAAGCTACAACCATAGTTGGAAAAGCAAGATGCTATAAGCCTAAAGGCTCCAACAGGAAAAATAGCCCAGTGAGGAAGGGAAATAATGAAATAAGTAAACTACTAGAGAAGTAATTAATCATTAAAATAAAAGGTTTTAAGAACAGTAACAACATTGAAATAAATCTTTCATATATGAAGTATTTAAACTTCAAAAATAAGAGGAAGAGAAATAACAGAATAGTGTGCCTGAGTGTACCCTCGAGCAAAATAAAACTGTTATATAACAAATTGACAATTGAAGGTCAAGTTTCTTGAGAGCATTTGTCAACTGACCATGACATTAAGACGAATATTTGCTTTTCAAACAAAAGAGAACGTTAAAGGACACTTGAAATGCGGAACTGCATAAGGGATTTTATAGTTATTCTAAAGAAATAATTATAACTGCAAAGGATATATTATCATTAGGAAGAGTTTCCATTACACGTTAAAAGAATATAAGTAATATTTTCAAATGTAACTCCATATTGAATTAGTCTGATTAAATGGCAGAGGATTTTCAGAAATCTGGTATTATTGAATGAATTCCTGTCTTTTGAAATGAGCTCTGTTTATTCATTCGAAGTTAATTTCAGCTGATTAATTAGGTCGTTTGAGAGGATTCATTAGTAACAGCTATTTACTTTTAATATTTTGAAATGACCGTAAAATGTTAAAAGGATTCATTTCCATTAAAGAAACCTAAGGAAAATATGAATGAAATATAATCCCCTGTTGATTAATTAGTTGAAATTGGTATATTAGAACTAATCTTGATAATCACCCGATGATTACTTTAATTGAATTTGCTTCGTAACTAATGAGCTGGTTGGTATTAAATATTTCATTTTCATGTCTACATGAAATTTGGATTTGAGCCTTAAGCCTTTATTCCTTTGAAAGTCTCATGGGTCTCGCTATTAGATCATCATTCAGATCTGATTCCCAGCCATCATGAACCAAGAACGAGAATTTTTTCATTACCCTTCCCTTTGCCTTTGAACCTGATCAAAGCTGAACCCTCAGTGATATCTCTCTCTCTCTCTCCTCTCTCTCTCATCTCTCTCTCTCTCTCTCTCTCTCTCTCTCTCTCTCTCTCTCTCTCTCTCTCTCTCTCTCTCATCCTGCCTTCCTTTGTTGTGATGGATTTCATTTTTACAGATTTAATGATCGAAGTCTTTATTTGTGAGCAGCCTCTCAGGTGTCATTAAGCTGTGATCTGGTTAGTTAGCAGATTGTCAACCTTTTTCTCGTCCGATTATCTTCGACTTCAATTGGGTATCTTTTTGTTTGTGCGCGTGTATGTGGAAGGGGGGGGGGAGGAGTCAGGGCATCATAATTGCCCCATTTATTGCTTTACTCCGGTTAGCAACCTTGTAAGGAGGGTTTTTGAACATTGCACAGTGCCCTAATCTCTGAACTTTGGAATTCCAGTCTAGAATGGAAGAAATTTAAGTTCCTTTACCCGCGAATACACTCGAAATTTTCCAATACACTTCCTCTCATTTCTTTACAGATCAGCTGAATATTAGCTTTTACTTATTTATTGATTTGTTTGTTTATTATTTATCTTATGTATTGTTGCCTATTATTTAATCAGTAACATTTATCTTTTTTGTATATTTTCAGCTCTGCCCTTTCTCATCCTTTCCCCTTCTTTCAACCTCAGTTCTTGAAATTTCAATCTGTGAGATCTTACTATTCAAGTTTATTCCATTTTGGTTCGTATTGTATGTATTCCTGGATAATAATGATGATGATAAGAATGTTAGTTATGGTAATCATGAGATGTGAGCGTATATAAGTCTTTATAATGATGTACACTAATATTTTTTCTAAACATATAAATCTGCATTATTGTTTATACGGTTTCTATAAACATGATATCTGCCTGCTTTTACATTCTAATGTTTTTGTATATGCAGTGATAGTTTGCACCAAGACGGTTTTTTTTTATACATGATACTTTTGCACATTTAGAAGTTTTTTTTCATTTTAATATTCATTTAAGCCATATATTATACTCCTCCTAACTTCTGGATTCTCTCTACCCTCGGGATCAGAGACCAAAGGGGGAATCAATTAGAATATAATAGATTTTGGTCGGCCGGGGAATCGAACACGGGCCCAAGAAACAGTTTCCACTGGCTTAGCAACTCAGCCACAAAGAAATTTAAAAGTTGGTGACAATTTCTCCCATACTTATACCCGTCAAATTCAGGTTTTTTTATACTTGGAATTGAAATCAAACCCATCTCCAACATTGTAGATTGTTAAGTTTGTGCTTTGCTCTGATTCTAGCCAAGTATGAAATTAATAACAATCTACAATGGTGGAGATGGATTGATTTCAATTCCAAATATAAAAAACCTGAATTTGACAGGTATAAGTATGTGAGAATTGCCATCAACTTTTATCTCTTTGTGGCTGAGTTGCCAAGTCAATGGAACCTCTGTTTCTTGGACCCGTGTTCGATTCCCCAGCCGACCAGAAGCTATTATCTTTCAGTTGATTTCCCCTTGGGTCTCTGAACCCGAGGTAGAGAAAATCCATATATTAGAAGGAGTATAATATGTATATGTATATATATATATAATATATATATATATATATATATATACAGTACATATATACATACAGTATATATATATATATTATATATATATATATATATGTGTGTGTGTATATATATAGTATATACTATATATATATATATACATATAATATATATATATATATATATATATATATTATATATATTATATATATATATATGTATACAGTACATATATACATACAGTATATATATATACATATATATATATATAGATATATATATATATAAGAGTGGTCTTTCACAAAGTTTCACAGGACCTTATGAACGATTCCACCAGCTCCCCTCTTTGCCAATGAAGTACTTAGTACAGTACTACTCACGGAACGGGTTCGAAACACTTTCTTCAGGACCGTTATCGCTTCTCTAGTCCCTAACCCTTGAGACTTTCTTTCCCATTCGGAAAATCTAGACTTGTAAACCAAGTTGATCCAAGATTCATTTCCTCTTATAGTCTCGCTGTTCTTTATGACAAGCATTTTGTTTCATTGCTCCAGTATTTTCTCTACAATGAAGTAGCATCTGTGTTCCCATTCGTTGGTATTTGCGATGAAGTGCACGATTCCAATGTTGCAACGGGTTTGATGTTGCGTCTTCGGATTGCCTTGCTTGAGCAACGCATTTTGAATTTTGAAACTTTCTCGCCCCATTGGAATATCTAGACTTGTAAAATACACTGGTCTCTGATTCCAGTGCCTTTAGAAGAGCGTTATTCTTTACTGTTTAACAACTGTCTAACTATTTGTTATGTTTTTAAAGTCTCTTATCTATCTATCTATCTATCTATTCATCTATCTATATATGATTGAGCTTAATTTTGTCTCCCACTAACCATCCGAAGTGTAATTTTATTTACTAACAAAATTTTTTTTTTGCTCTGCAGCAGGCTAGTGCAATTCCAATTAAAGCAAGATCATTGTCCGCCATGCGGTCTCTCTGAAATCCTTCACACCACAGCCAATATTGCGATTAATATGCTCTGTAGGGGGAAAAGTTTTAACAATAAAAATAAATCAATATTTTGTGTCAATGATATTGATAGTGTAGGATTCACTTGATTCCTGCAGTAGCTAAACTGGGCCTAGATAAGATTATTATATCTCTCTCTCTCTCTCTCTCTCTCTCTCTCTCTCTCTCCTCTCTCTCTCTCTCTCTCTCTCTCTCTCTCTCTCTCTCTCTCTCTCCTCTCTCTCTCTCTCTAAAAGGGAAAATGGATAACTTTGCTTGTTCTTATTTCATCAAAAGTTGAGATAGTTTCTTTTTCGTTAAGAAATTGTAATATATTGAAAAATAGTTATAATTTTTATTTAAAATAACGAAGTTAGAATTTATATAAAAGATCATATTATTTGATAACTAATTTCCGAAGGTAAAATGTGTCATTATTTTCGCAGAATAACATCAGATACACTCAACTTTATTCATATTTCTTTAATCAAGTAAGAAACGTGAAATAAAAATTTTCCTAGATTTTAGAACTTGTGTAATGAGATTCAGGGCGTAATTTAAAAAACAAATAGGAAAAGGCGTCAACATTGAAAGGTATTTCTTTTAGTCTTTAATACCTAAAATCACAATTCCACCGGCCTTTGAATATATCCTGGAGCAGTGAATGGTTTTCCAAGTTGTACATTAATGGGTGCAATTAAATCTGGTGTTGAAGTAAAACAACTCATTAATCATATGTAGTTAGGAGTCACTTGATCAAGTAAATGCTTAATGAGATTTTTTTTACCTTTTCTATGAGATCAAAGCCACTGGGGAAATTAGAATAGAAGAATCTGCTGTGAGATCAAAGGGTTTTATTTATTCTTTTTTGTTTTTCTTTTTCATTAAACAAAGATCTTAAAATTTGAAAATTCCTCTTTTGTTTCAATTGAGACAACATTTAGTAAGTGATTACATATTGTAGAATAGTAAGTGTTATAATAAACCATAATAGAGACGTATTTTAATGATTTCCTAACCATATAGTTGTGTGTCACCTGTCAGTTAGATACCTACCTCAAAGTATTATTGTTTTGTGTTTGTACCCTGTAGTTGGAACTATGATTGCAAGTTATGAAAATCCGGTTCTTATATCTATTAGCAATTACTTAGATGATAATATACTTTATGATATACCTTTTAACAATTAAGGATCCCAATGGTGGCCAGAGGCCAAATAAACAATTGAATAATGAAGGTTTGATGCATGGACAATAAGTGAAATGTTTAATGTGATTTCCGTAGATTAGTTTCTAATTTGCGATTGTAGTTTTTCTCTAATCATAAAGTAGCATTATATATATATATATATATATATATATATATATATATATATATATATATATATATATATATATATATATATATATATATATATACGTATATATATATACATATGTATCTATGTATCTATACATATGTATCTATATCTATATCTTTATATATATATATATATATATATATATATATATATATATATATATATATATATATACATACATATGTTTGTGTGTGTATATATATATATATATATATATATATATATATATATATATATATATATATGTATATATATATATATAATATATATATATATATATATACATATATATATATATATATATATATATATATATATATATATTATATATATATATATATGTGTTTTTTTTGGGGGGAGTCTTGAATTAAGGACTTTCTTAAATGTGTCACTGCCTTGAAACGTAATGGTGTGTTACTAGCTAATAACAATTTATTGTTCTTTGATACTGATAAGTAATTCCATGTTGGCAGCAGTGCATACTGAGGTTTTCAAGTATCACCCGACGTATTGCTGATGTCCTTTTCCTCTTTTTGTTACAGTTTTGCATCATTTATTTCAGTTTTTGGAATCTGTCACTACGTAATATTTACAATCAAATCGAAGGTACTACAAACGTATTTTGAAAGGGAGCTTAGTACTTGAGAGACTGTCCATTTTGAGGAGATTCATAATACTAAAACTGTTTTCCATTTTGAGTAGATGACTGGTACTAGAGTGGCTGTTTTTTTTAGGGGACTCTTAGCACTAGAGTGGCTCTCCCATTTTATAGAGGGACTTTAACAATAGAAGGGCTGTCCATTTTAAGGGGATGCTTAGCACTGGAGTGGCTGTGCACTCTTAGTGGATATTTACCATTTGAAGGGCTGTCGATTTTGAATGAGTGTATGGCATTAGAGTGGCTGTCCATCTTGAGGGGACATGTAGAATTACAGTGGCTGTCTATTCTGATTATAATTACTAGGCTAAGAAAACTCATAGCACTAGAGTGGTTGTCCACATTGAGGAGACTTGGCAAGAGAATGGTTGTCCATATTAAAAGTCGCTTAGCATAATAGTTGGTGTTCATATTTAACGGAGGATTAACATTTGAGTGGTTGTCCATTTTCAGAGAATGCCTAACATTTGAGTGGCTTTCCATTTTGATAGGATACTTATCACTCGAGTTTTGCAGCACTATCGTGGCTGTATATTTTTAGGAAATATTAAGCATTTAAGTCTATGTCCATTTTGAAGGGACACTTAACCCTAGTGGCTATCCATTTTGCTGGTATGCTTAGCACTGTTTTTGGGATTGATTAATATGCAACTGGCTGTATATATTGAGTAGAAGCTTAGCACAAGAGAGAATGTCCATTTCGAGGAGTTGATTAACACGCGAGTAGCTGTCTTAATTGAGTGGACACTTAGCACTAGAGTGGCTGTCCATTCTGAGGGGTGATTAACGCAAGTGCTTATCCTTACTGAGGGGAGATATAGCACAAGAGAGACTGTCCAATTGAGGGGACACTTAACACTCAATTGGCTGTCCACATTTAGTGAACGCTGAGCCCCTATAACGAGTGTCCAATTTTGAGGGGTTCATTAACACTCGAGAGACTTTCTATTGACTGGATACTTAGCACTAGAGTGGCTATCCATTTTGATGGATTATCACTCTAGTGGTTGTATATATTAAGTGAACTTTAGCACTAGAATGGCTGTACGTTTTGAGGGGACACGTATGGTTTTTTTTTTCATTTTAGAGTTTATTCAATTTTTAAGGGATGCACAGTAGTAAAGTAGAGATTTCGTTTTTTTTTTTTTCCCCCATTGCACAGCGCTAGAGTGGTGGTTCCTTTTGAGGTTGGTCTTAGCCATAGAGAAGTGTTTCAGTTTGATGGGTCTTAACATTAGAGAAGTGTTTTCAATTTGAAGGGACATTAAGCACTATTGCGCTTCATTTTGAGGGGAACTAGGCTCTTGAGTAAACTTAATTTTAAGAGGAAACTTACAACTTGAAAGGCTGTCCATTTTGTGCAGATGCTCAGCATATGAATGACTACGTTAGAGTTATTGTGTATTCGATGTCATTTTAGCACATGAGTGACTGTTCATTTTGAAGGGGCTCTTATCACTTGATTAATGGATCATTTTGAGGGTTTGCTTAGCACTTTAGTGGTTGTTCGTATTGAGGGGACAAAAAGCAATTGATTGGTCGTGCAATTTGAGAAACCTGCTCAGCACTTAAGTAACTCTCCATTAAGAAGGGGGAAGCTTACCATTTGAGTGACTGTCTATTTTGAGGGGACACGTATATGAAGAGTGATGTTTTATTTTTAGGGAACTCTTAGCACTTGTGTGGACGTCCATTTGAATACAGTTTTAGAACTTGTGACTAATTTGAAGGGACGTTTAAAACTTGAGTGACTGCTCATTTCCAGGGGATGCCCTAACACTCCAATGACTTAATTTTGAGGAAATGCCACACCACTTTAGTGGCCAATCCTAGACTGTAAGAGTTGATGACCATTTTAATGGAATGCTCAACACTATGGTGCCAGTCTAAATTTTGGGGGTCACTCAGCCCAGAGGGGATAAATATAGAGGGTCATTCAGCACTAGAGAAGATATCTAATTTTAGGGGATGTTTTGCTCTAAAGTAGCTGACCATTTTTGAGAATAGGCTTAGCACTAGTGTATCCCGTTATGAACGGAAACTTAGCATTTGAGTTGCTGTCATATTATAGGAAATGCTTAGTACCTTTTAGACTGTCCATTTTGTGGGGACGCTCAGCTCTTGAGTAGCTGTCCTTTTTGAGAAAGCATAACACTAGAATGGCTGTCCATTTTGCTTAAGCACTCAGCCTTTGGGTGGCTGTCCTGTTTTGAGGGAATTATTAGCACATAATTGGTTGCCCATTTTGAGGATTCTTAGCACAAACGGGCTTTCCATATTGAGGAGACCCATCGCACTTGAGTTGCTATCAAATTTTAGGGGGAACGAAACCTTTCAGCGTTCGTCTATATTTAGAAGAAAATTGCTACACCTAGTCCCTTGAAAGTCTGTTTCTTCATTAGCTGCAGTTAGGGTAGGCGAGTAATACTGATAAGTATAGACATTTTGTTCTACGAACTGCTCTCTCCTCTCTCCTCTCTCTCTCTCTCTCTCCTCTCCTCTCTCTCTCACTCTCTCCTCTCTCTCTCTCTCTCTCTCTCTCTCTCTGTATATATATATATATATATATATATATTATATATATATATATATTATATATATATATATATATATATATTATATATATATTTATATATATAAATATATATATATATATATATATATATATATATGTATGTATGTATGTATGTATATATATATACACACACGTGTGTGTATGTTGTATGTATGTGTGTATGTGCAGCGCTGCTCTAAACTCCATGCCTAATGAAATCTTGTGTTTCATCATCAAGAAATAAGTTAGATGCAGGTGTTTTATACCATCATAGTAATAGTTTAGTAAATGATAATAGTTCGCAATATATCAGAGAGTCTGGACTTATAAAATCTTGACATTTCAATTATTGCTGACAACATAACACGTTCTTATTCATGCATATCTAATAATCTAATATTTTGTTTTTGTTGTTTGATAAGATTACTGAATAGCATGAACTTGCAGATACGATTTTTCTGAATAACCGTAGTGCTTCAAACTTCATTAACTTTCAAGCTAATACACCAATGTCCAATCATCTAATGGATAGAATTACTGAAGGAAGTCAAATGAGATCATAATGAATTAAATACGTTAAAGAGGGAAAGGGAGATTGTTGCTGTAAGGCAGAGCATAATTTGATTTTCAAAACTGTAAAATTGTATATACCAAAAATATTACTAAAAAGAGGTTTTAGCAATTTCAGCGTCACTCAAAATTTTCTTTATATTTTTCATATTGCAATTTATGAAATGTCAATCATAAAAATTGCCTTTCATCTCTCGCATGGAAGTTTATTCTCATATAAATTATGTTTCTTAAATCGTCTGTAATCGAGTGTTGGAAGAGCCTTCAAGGGATTTAATAAAACAGACCGATGATATACTGTACACCTTGCTGTTCTTTATAGTGAGTCATAAATCTTATTTTTTTCCTTTTTTTTTTTACGATAACTTTTCCCATAATCTTTGTTCAAAGCATGTAATAATTGACGTCTGAATAAAACTTCCAGTTCTTATTTTTTATTCAGTGGATTTAAATTGAGCCATAAATAATACTTATTTTTCTTTTTTTGACCTAGTTCAATGTCATGAGTCATTATATAGGAAGCTTTCATTGAAGTTGATTTTTTATTTTGTAGTCTGTAAATGACCACATGACGATGAACATTTCAGGTAATATTGTTGAAGGCCTTTTTTTTTACGTTTAAACCAGTATTCAGAAGCATTCTTATATAAGAGAAAGAAAGAATTAGGGAGAAAAAGAGATTTTTATATAAAAGATGAAAGAGAGAGAGAGAGAGAGAGAGAGAGAGAGAGAGAGAGAGGAGAGAGAGGAGAGAGAGAGAGAGAGAGAGAGAATATTTCTGTCACAGAGCGCAAAGTAAGAGAGACTTTTTTATGGTAGAGGTAGAGATGATTTTTATGTCTGTGAAAGAGGCAATTTTTGTATCTGAATGTAAAAAGGAATATTTTTTCCATGACGTGTCATTTCATTCATCGATCCGTTGCACGTTCAACGGAATTAGGAATTGAATAGATCTGTAACTACTTTTGACTTACACTATGTCGTGCTTCATCGAAAAACATCACCTTTGATTTACCAAAATTGTAATACTCTCTCTCTCTCTCTCTCTCTCTCTCTCTCTCTCCTCTCTCTCTCTCTCTCTCTCCTCTCTCTCTCTCTCTCTCTCTCTCTCTCTGTATATATATATATATATATATATATATATATATATATATATATATATAATATACTGTATATATATATTATATATATATATATATATTATATATATATATATATATATATATGTATATATATATATATATATATGTGTGTATTTTATATATATATATCAAATAAGCCATATATTTTAATACATTAATGTCTGGATTCTCTTACAAAGCAAATGCTGTTCAACGCTATTACGATAATAAGAAGCAGGATTCTATACATAAGACTTGTAACCTCATTCATAATACCATCTTTGGGTAAAAATCCTGCCCTTTTCTTCAGTATTCCCAATCAGCTCTAAAAATCATCCAGTCCACATGCCTTTGACGATTCTTTTTTTTTTCCTATCAGGCAGCTTTCATCTACAACTGCTGCCCTTTCTTTGACTTCTATCTTCCCTTCATACATAAAGATATTTAACAGTCACTGTGTTGACTCAATTGAACACCATGTCAGGAAATGTAGTCTATATATTTTAAGACATGTTTTTCTTTCAAATTAAAACATTTTCTATTCTGAGCAATTCATTTTCTTTATCACACATCATCAGCACCCTGCTCATTGCCTCCATTAATCCTATCAAAAGTTTTTTCCATGATTCATGCATACCACAGACTTGCTTTTAATTTCAAACATCTTCCATAACTCATAACAAATACTTTATGCAATCCCGTTTGTTCTGTCCACATCAATCCTTGTAACATCTGTCTTAGTTATAGCTGAAATGCCAGGCACCAGCCACCTGTTGAGATACTACCGCTAAAGAGTTATGGGGTCCTTTGACTGACCAGACAGTACTACATCGGGTCCTTCTCTCTGGTTACGGTTCACTTTCCCTTTGACTACACATACACCGAATGGTCTGGCATATTCTGTACACATTCTATTCTGTCCTCATACACCTGACAACACTGAGATTACCAAACAATTCTTCTTCACCCAAGGGGTTAACTACTGCACCTTAATTGTTCAGTGGCTACTTTCCTCTTGTTAAGTGTAGTAGAGACTCTTTAGCTATAGTAAGCAATTCTTTTAGGAGAAGGACACTCCAAAATCAAACCATTGTTCTTGAGTCTTAGGTAGTGACATAGCCTCTGTACTATGGTCTTCTACTGTCTTGGGTTAGAGTTCCCTTGCTTGAAGGTGCTATCGGACACACTATTCTATCTAATTTCTCTTCGTCTTGTTTTGTTAAAGTATATGTATGAAATATTTATTTCAATGTTACTGTTCTTAAAATATTTTATTTTTCCTTGTTTCCTTTCCTCACTGAGCTATTTTCTCTGTTAGGGCTTATAGCATCCTGCTTTTTCCTTCTAGGGTTGTAGCGTAATGAAATAATAATGATGATAATTCACGTTCTCTCGTGGACAGTGGTTGTAGAGGAGTCTGTCCTTCCTATTTTTGACAAATCTATTTTGAGATGAAGATGTCAGCACCATTCTTTCTCTGCCTTTCCCATTTATCATTGTGGTAGGACCTCCAAACATTCCTTAAGTCGGAGGATATGCATAGTTCATTAAAAAGTTCAAAGTCCTTTAGCTGGATAGATAACCAGTGAACTAATGAGATAGAATTCCTGACGAAAGATAAGGTACATACTCATGTAGACCCCTTAGAAATGTGCTAGCTTTTGTAATTTCATAAAAAAAGCTTTATTATTGGTTACTGGAATATCATAGTTTAATTATGTGTTATTTCTAGAAGGGATATAATATAGCCTATTGACAGTAACGTAAATCCATAGAAATATTAATCATCTATATATGCAAGTAGAGTGAGTGTTGAATTATAATTAAGCCACAGAATTAATTTTGAGCTTTACAGACCATTGTGGTAAGTTAAAAACTGAATCTAATGAAAACATCTAGAACGATTGTTATTGGAGAAGAAACAGAGTAAGTTTTAGATAGGAAAAAGAAGAAAAACTACAATTTGTTTCTCATAATCTGATCTCGGGATAGTCCTAGTTATATTCTTCTGGATGTGAATTTCTAGAGGTAGAATCAATATTTTTTTTTCTAAGTTATTATTGGTAATACAGATAAAAAATTTATTTTTCGAATGTTAATATTGGTTCAAACAGCCTCGTTCTGTATTGAATTTCTTTTAGCAAGTGCGGCTGTAATAAGAGAGAAAAAAAAATCCGGGAAATACCTTCTAAAAATAACCCCGTGGATGGATCGATCCTGGATGTGGTAATACAAATAGAATTTCTGGGATCTTTTGAAAGGAAAAGTGAATTTGCTTTTGAAGTACGTCTTCCACAGCAGCCTTTTCATTAACGCTTTCCAAAGCAGCCTTTTCATCGTGGTTTTCATCTACCTCTCCTGAGAAATTGAGGTTGAGGAGACCTCTTGGAGAGATGAATATTCCATAGATGCTCCTTGCTGTAAAGAAAACGAGTGGATTGCATTCCAAACATATGCATACACGTTTTTCTGGAAGAAACGTGTGCACACATGCTCATGTACACTCGTATGGCGCACACAATCATTCACAGAGTGCAAGATTTTGCTTTAAATCAAATATCACTCGGCAATCAAAATCGTTTTCCCCTGTCTTTGTTGTTTGTTCTGGTTCTTTTTCTTGTTTATTTGGTTGTCAGGATGCAAGCGGCCTTCTGTTGTCTAACGAATCGTTTCATAAAATCCTTTCGTGAAATGTAGCGGTGTTGGCCTTCGCCCAGGACTCCAATTAATAAAACTGACTTCGGTTTTAGCACAATAAGGCTTTAAATTCATTTATGAAATAGTTCTATCGATATATCATTGAATATTGCTAGTATTCTGTTCTTTCTGGTGCTATTCATACTGATTAACTTGTAACATCAACTCAGGAAGACCAACTCTGATATCATGTGTTGTTTTTACTCTAAAATATAACTTTAAATATCGTTATTCGTGGTAGTGTCTCTTTATGAAAGCCTGAGATGTTCGTTGTACCCAGGTTCCTTTCCATTTGAAGGTCCGTTATTTCTCAGCACAATGGACGTTACAAAAATTATTTCCTTCTGTGTACCGTAAAACTTAAGAACAGCCTTCCTGCCATAGTTATAAAATGTAATGATCCTAAGCACGACCACCTTCGAGCAACATGGCTACCGGCATAAATTAATTTATCTTATCTTTACACTGCTGTTCAGATTGATAAGAAAGTTTCGTTTTTTAACATATACTGATGAGCCCTACATATGTATGACATAACATACAGTGCTTGCATAAAAAGGAGACCGGTAAGTTACATTGCGTGATCAGAACCAATTTAAACTAATTTTCAAGAATCACCTACGAAACGTTGCAATACAAAGCAAAAGTCTATATAGAAAAGGTAAGACCCCCTAGCTCCTTTAACAGACTGTTAGTGTACGACTTGACTTATGAATAGCGAGAAAACATAACCAATTTCCTGATTATATTTTGCGTGAATGTTATTACGTCTCGGTTGTATGGATAACAGGTTATTTTATGTTGGGTTTTCAACTGTCTCGATTTTATTATTTGATCTTTTCTTAAATTTTATGAGATATCTTTATTACTTGTATCGTCATAAAGAATAGATTAGAAAGTATTTCCTGTTTATTAACAAAAAAATTGTAAAATGAGATAAGCTTGAAATTAATATTGATGTAAATAGCATTGTAGGTTTACACTTTAGACATGTTTTCATTTACTGTACATGCTTTTGATATGAAACTGCTTTTCTATATGGATAAGACGTGATCACATAGCTGGAAGTTTATTACTTCACCCAACTATCTTGGAAGTAGGTACTCTGTATGTGTTAATGGCATATCGCAAGACAGGGTGAATGCATTTGATTGAATTTGGGAGAGTTGATTTATTTCGTAAATACAATATTTGGTGAGTTACTTAGAAGGAATTGCGATCTTTTCTGAAAATGATTTTGATTTTGTGCCGATGGAAAGGCAAATTCCTCCTCCCAGCAACTCAACTAATAATAAATTGCTAGATGGACATGGTTAGTTATGAGTGGCCTTAAGAAAGGATCAGAAGCTGTTCACTTGGTGCTATAATATACTTGATCTATGCGCTCAAGCTACTAATCCTCTCGGTTGTTTTGATAAGTGTTATCAAATTGGTTTAAATATTAATATATGTTTTTTTATTGGCTCCAGCAGCGTCTCAAATCACTTATGATTAACATGGAGACCATTTGTATGATCTTACTCATTATGGTGAAAAGATATTCATCAGTGAATTCTGTGAATCCAATATGATAAACTTCTTAGTTGATTGCAGTTATAATAACCTCCTGTGAATCCTCCTGGCTAGATATTAATCTTTGGCACCGTCGTTCAATTAGTTCATTAAGTGCGTTGCATAAGATTTTTCATAATTCTGACCATCTTTTACGTTCAGATCTTCCTAGACGGTTCCATCCTGTTCGTAATATTAGGCATACAGTTAATTCTAATAGTCAGGCCTCCTCCATCATGAGGCTCAATACTACACAGTATTCTAGAAGTTTTATTCCACCTATTACCAAGTTGTGGAATGATCTTCCTAATCGGGTAGTTGAATCAATAGAACTTCGAAAGTTCAAAGTTGCAGCAAATGTTTTTATGTTGAACAGGCTGACATAAGTCTTTTATAGTTATAATATGAATTATCTGCTTTAATGTTGTTAATGTTTTTTAAAATATTTCATTTTAATTTTTCATTACATCTTATATCGTTTATTTATTTCATTGTTTCCTTTCCTCACTGGTCCATTTTTTCCCTGTTGGAGCCTTTGGGCTTATAGCATCTTGCTTTTCCAACTAGGGTTGTGGCTTGGCTAATAATAATAATAATAATAATAATAATAATAATAATAATAATAATAATGTGTTCGCCTAGTGTTTGCATGGCAGCAGATCGATCCCTGCCCGGTCCCGTGAGTTTAAGATGTTTACTGGGAAGGTCACTGCTGTGATTGGGCGCCACAGTGGGGGTTGGGCTCACCCAGCTGACGTTCTGGTGAGCATCTCTTCTGATGAAACTGGAACTGAAACCAGACACCTTTAATAACCATACTGAGTGAAATGTAATGGGTATAACACAGACCGCGGTAAAGCCTATCTCACGCACTTCCCCCCCCCCCCCCCCGGATTAGTATCTAGGATGAAGGTATCTTGATTCCATGATCCAGATATGACATTACGATTGAGAAACCAAGTATAAGCTTCTCACAATGCCCTTACTCTACAATGTACTCTTGATAATGAGCAGAGCACGTTCTCCTTGCTCGAAACAAGCCAAGCCACTGAGGCAGATATTATTATTATTATTATTATTATTATTATTATTATTATTATTATTATTATTATTATTATTAATAATGTTATTTTCATTATCATTATTATCATTTTTATTATTATTATTGTTATTATTATTATTATTATTATTATTATTATTATTATTATTATTACTAACTACCATGCATTTACTGTTTTAGTAAGAGATGATCTTCATTATTTTGAGTGGCCTTATCGAAGACTTGCTCCTCTGGTTACGCTTTCTGATGTTATGAGCTGATTTAGCGAGGAGTCCCTCCGATTTTGTTTTCTTTTTTTTTTCCTCAAATTTCGTAGCTAAATTTTTATGAAGAGCTTTTATGTGTGACTGTGACTAATATTCGTAAAAGGTAATCATTATGAATTTAGATTTCTCATTTACAAAATTTTCTTTTAATGATTCTTGAAAAAAAAATTCTACATAGAAAAAAATATATTCACTTTTGATATTTGTGGGACAAGAGTTTTGTTTTAGAGATTCATTGTGCTCTGGTTTTCTATTAATCCCTTTGTTCGTATTTTTTTCTGGGTCTCTTCATCTACCTTGAAACACCTGCATCACTTCAGCTAAGTCCGAAATGACGTTATAAAGAACGGCATTAACGGTACTAGTGATTAATAGGACTTAAGAACAAAATCCCCAGCAATCAACTTTTGATATTTACAGTTTCCTTCAAGTTCATGTTTCGTATCGTTGTTTTACTTCTAATGTTGTTACTGTTAACAAAATATCTTATTTTAATTCTCTTATTTCCTGGTTTCTTTCCTCACTGGGCTATTTTCCCTGTTGAAGCCCCTGGGCTTATAGCATCCTGCTTTTCCAACTAAGGTTGTAGCTTGGCAAGTAATAATAATAATAATAATAATAATAATAATAATAATAATAATAATAATACTGAATCACTCCCTGCAATATCAATTTGCACGGCCTTGAATTAAATACGATTATTCATATTAACGAATTAGTGTTTTTCATATTGTAATTTACAGAGATAGTGAGAGTTTTTGGAACATCACCATGGTGAGAAGCTGCTCAAAAACATTCCCCAAATTGCGCAGTTGATTAATCTTTCTTTCATCAGAACGATGAGGAGTATTTAAACGTCGTTTCGTATTGCAATTATGAAACACTCATTGCTCATACGTCTTCTGTTTAACCATTTTGATCATTTGTGGTTAATGAAATTGTTCCTTGATTACTTTCTTGTGGTTCTTCTAATCCTGTAATTATGGAGACTGTTAATGCTATTTAGGATGACTCGCAAAGTCTACGTAGAGTTCTTCGAAGTATGCCATACAGTGTTAAAAAAAACCGTAATTTTAATCTGAAATTCTCGCTAAAAATATACTGTTTTAAATCGTATTTCAGTAAAATGCCGACGATTGTAATTTTACCTTACTTTATTATTGTCTTTTTTCGGGTCTGTGACCGTATATCACTCCTTTAAGTCAATATATCCGTTTTTAAAACTGTAAAAATCCTGGAATAAATGTTGCCAGACATTTGCCGTTTTTTAATGCAATTTTTTAACTGTACCTTGAGTAGGGTTATATGGAACAGGTCTTCACAGAGATTTCAATTTCATTATTAGGTCTGGATGGGCTAATCATATTTCTCCCTTAGGAATCTCCGGATCTCGCCTTACTCGGATTACCTACACTGTTTAAGATTTGCAGTAAAAACGGAATAAATGTTGCCAGGCATTTACCGTTTTAAAAACTCACATATTGACGGAAAAGAGGGATATTACGGTAACCAACCCGCTAAAGTTAACAAAGTAGGGTAAAATTTACTGAAACAAGGCTTATAACAGTGTATTTTTACGGATAATATCCGATTAAGATTACGGTTTTCTGATAGTGTATCATTGGACATGTATTTATTAGTTTATCCATTGCTTTTATTTTCTATCATAACTCGTTCATGTATAATCAAGGCTGGTGGATAATATACTCTGTCGGGTTTGCTATTATGAATTGTGCGGAAGGAATTTATCCTTTTCTGCTTATTTTTCTTGTCATTTTAAATTCAAAATTAATTCTGGGCAGACCTGTAACGATCTGAATTTATTTCCCATATGCTGTCTGTAATATAGTCAAGCTCTTCCTAATATATATATATATATATATATATATATATATATATATATATATATATATATATATGTATGTATGTATGTATATATATACACACATATATATTATCAACTGAATCCTTGCTCCCATCTTTCATCTTTATCAGAGCTTCTTAGTTGTATAATTTGATTATCCTGTCTTCCTTAGTCTTATTTTTATACGAAGTATCATCTGTTGCTATATACCAGCAGTGAAATTATATGTCTCTCGGTAAGACAATACTAATAAATGTTCTCCTCATATAAGTGGCCTCTCGTCGTGAATATGAAACTCTCAAGATACGTCTGCTCATTGTGATGTCAGTTTTCACATTTTACTACGTTTTTTCCACAGTGCTTCGTCTGTTTCTGCACGCTGTGTTTTTCTTGTTTTGAGCTGTGTGGATTAGTACATGTTCATTGTTTCCTTTTTTACTCTTGATGTTCATTGATGGGCTATGTGTCTTTTTAATACTGATTATCCTTCAATAAAGTTTGTAATGTTTCCCTTATTTTGAGTGTATTTTGGTTATCTTCGTTGCGTTTTTGTTGCCTATTAGACTTGCTAATGAATGTATTCCATACTTACAATCTTAATTACTTTATTTCTGTAATTGTTGTTTGAGGGTTTTAATTATTTTCGTCTCAGATTAATTAGAAATAAGTCTTCCATATAGCTTGTTACGTAATTTGCTTATGATTCTTTATTGACTTGATTTCTTATTTTTCGTTATCATCATCTACTTCATACCAACACAGTAGAGACTTCATCGCGCTCTTCCTCCCTCTCATATATACATATAAATAATATAAATAATCTTCCTTGAAAATCACATATTTCCCACACCTTTTCCAAAAACTCTCTCTTTTCTCCAAGCTTCCCCCCCCAAAAAAAGAAAAAAAGAAAAAATAGTCCTCTACATGTCAGTCACTATCCATTGGATGAAAATTCTGTACACCAGTCAATCCTTTTTCAATTCAGACTTCTTTGCTTTAAAACTTTTTTGTTCCATGGTTCAACGCTCCTATTATTATTGTACTGGTCGCTCAATTTAAACTCAGTCAACCCTTAAACTAACCCACTTTGGTCTTTCTCCCATCCCCACTGTCTTATTTCTCCAAACCACTGCCCTTCCATTGATCAACATCTATCTGGTACCTCAGACGCAGTCGCTCGTTCTTACGTAATTCAGAACCCATTGCCCTGTCACTTTTGTCTCATCAGTTGCCGTAACATCCATCTTTATTATTATCATTATTATTATCACTATTATTATTATTATTATTATTATTATTACTTACTAAGCTACAACCCTAGTTGGAAAAGCAGGATGCTATAACCCCAGGGGCTCCAACAAGGAAAATAGCCCAGTGAGAAAGGGAAACAAGGAAAATGAAATATTTTAAGAACAGAAACAATGTTAAAATAAATATTTCTCGATAAGGTATTATATATCCTATATTTCTTCTATACAGAACCTTATCCACTTATCCTAAACCCCAAGTCATATATTTATTTTTTCCTTTGATATTTTACAATAAGAGGACAGTATATATAGCGACACTAAAACACCAGGTATGAATTCACTCCACTCACATCCGCAAACATCTCATCGTTTGCATTACTTATTATAGAGGTAATATTGCCATTAGCCTTATAGGTCATTAAGGGCAATTTCCTCTCGCTAAGGCTTGTGCAACACTACCAGGCTCTCCATCCTCCCATGTCCTGGGTCCTTTGACATTGACTCTGATAATATTGCCATCTACCAACACATTATTGTTTAATTACAAACAGATTGACTAGATTTTATACACACACAAACATATATATATATATATATATATATATATATATATATATATATATATATGTATATATATATGTATATATATATATGTATATATATATATATATATATATATATATATATATCAATTCTAAGTACAAAATACCTGAATTCGACAGGTATAAGTACAGTAGAATTGTCATTGACTTTTATCTTTCTTCGTGGCCAAGTGGGTTAGTGACTGTCTATATAAGCTTGCCGACCAGGGTTCGATTCCCGGCCGGAGCCAAGCTCTTGTCTTTGTGTGATTTCGCCTGGGGCTTTGATCCCGAGGTCGTTAAGAGAATCCAGACATTAATATATCAAAAATATATATGGCTTATTTGAATGTGAAAAACACGTAAAAATGTGCAAAATTTATCATTAATTGAATGCCAAGTAACAAACTACCAATTAGCTACGATGGTGAAGATGGGTTGATTTCAATTCTAAGTACAAAATACCTGAATTCGACAGGTATAAGTACAGTAGAATTGTCATTGACTTTTATCTTTCTTCGTGGCCAAGTGGGTTAGTCACTGTCTATACAAGCTTGCCGACCAGGGTTCGATTCCCGGCCGGAGCCAAGCTCTTGTCTTTGTGTGATTTCGCCTGGGGCTCTGATCCCGAGGTCGTTAAGAGAATCCAGACATTAATATATCAAAAATATATATGGCTTATTTGAATATGAAAAACACGTAAAAATGTGCAAAATTTATCATTAATTGAATGCCAAGTAACAAACTACCAATTAGCTACGATGGTGAAGATGTGTTGATTTCAATTCTAAGTACAAAATACCTGAATTCGACAGGTATAAGTACAGTAGAATTGTCATTGACTTTTATCTTTCTTCGTGGCCAAGTGGGTTAGTCACTGTCTATATAAGCTTGCCGACCAGGGTTCGATTCCCGGCCGGAGCCAAGCTCTTGTCTTTGTGTGATTTCACCTGGGGCTCTGATCCCGAGGTCGTTAAGAGAATCCAGACATTAATATATCAAAAATATATATGGCTTATTTGAATATGAAAAACACGTAAAAATGTGCAAAATTTATCATTAATTGAATGCCAAGTAACAAACTACCAATTAGCTACGATGGTGAAGATGTGTTGATTTCAATTCTAAGTACAAAATACCTGAATTCGACAGGTATAAGTACAGTAGAATTGTCATTGACTTTTATCTTTCTTCGTGGCCAAGTGGGTTAGTCACTGTCTATATAAGCTTGCCGACCAGGGTTCGATTCCCGGCTGGAGCCAAGCTCTTGTCTTTGTGTGATTTCGCCTGGGGCTCTGATCCCGAGGTCGTTAAGAGAATCCAGACATTAATATATCAAAAATATATATGGCTTATTTGAATATGAAAAAAACACGTAAAAAATGTGCAAAATTTATCATGGATATATATATTTATTTATATATATATATATATATATATATATATATATATATATATATATATAAACCATATATCATACTCCCCCTAATATCTGGATTCTCTCTCTACCTCGGGATCAGAGAAGCAAGGGGGAATCAACTCAAAAGATAATAGCTTCCGGTCGGCCGGGGAATCAAACCCGGTCCCAAGAAACTGAGGTTCCATTGACTTAGCAACTCAGCCACAAAGAGGGATAAACGTAGATGAATATATATATATATATATATATATATATATATATGTATATTTATATATATATATGTATATATATATATATATATATATGTATATATATATATTTATATATATGTATATATATATATATATATTTATATATATATGTATATATATATATTTATATATATATGTATATATATATATATATATATATATATATATATATATATATATATATATATATATATATATATAAAGATATATATATGGAGATATGTATATATGTATATAAAGATATATATATGGAGATATATATATATATATATATATATATATATATATATATATATATATATATATATATATATATATATACATATATATATATATATATATATATATATATTAGGGTGTAGATTTTTGCTTAACCAATTTGATATTTTCTTTGAATAGATCTCTTCCCCTATTGAGTGCCACTTTTATAAACAAAATAAAGCCAGATATCCCGCTCTAAATCTGGCCATAGTTTACGGGCCATGACTTCGCATAACATTTTCGTGTTATATTGTTAGGAAAGGAAAGAGATACACTGGGGGTGGAATCACACCTGAGTGACAGAGAAGAGGCTGATCTCTTCCTGAAATGAGACTATCTATAACTCTCCTGTTTACTTTCAGCAGAGTTGTGACTCTCTTTTTATTTGATTCACTAAATTGTTTACCTTTTCATTCTACTGCCTGGATGTTGGCAGTCTGTGGGTTTGAATCTTCTTTGAACTTTCTCACGGAAGTTGATTACTGATTCATGCAATATTCTTTTATTCTATTTTTTATTCTGAATTTTGATGTTTCACAGCGGGATTTCACTGGAATTTGTTTGTAAACTAGCGTTAATTTTTATTGCAAAGGGCACAATATTCAGTGGTTGAATTTTAATATTTCATATCTGATTTTTTTTCCTTTTTTTGTTTGTCTACTTATTCTTATAATTCCGTGGCTTTATCCTTTTATTATAAGCTGGAAAAATTGAAAAATTACGATGCTTGGGTGGAAATTTTATTTAACAAAATGTGGTCGTGTAAAGTACGCGTTTGTAAAAGTGCAATGCGGTTCTTGTTCTTTAAGCAAACATTTACATTTGTTACTAAGATGTAAGATGAAACGCTGTTATTCTTGGATAGTTATATTGTTTGATATCCAATTTCCCATGAGAATTTCCATTACTTTAAGAATAGTTATTAGAACGTAATTATAAAAGGAATATCAAAGATTTTTATATTCTTTTGTTGAATTTCCGTATCAATATGTTCATACCCTATAATTTTTGCTTACCTTACTTTTTTGCTGGATAGAATTACCATTTTATAACAGGTTTTGATATTAATTGTCTCCAAATTGGTTTGCTCACGATACATTTAAAGATTAAACGTCATTTAGTTTTCCCGTTGATTGATGATTACATAAATGACTGTCACACATTAATGAATGATCAGTGAATCGTGTAGTTTCATCTAGGGAATCGGTTCGCTCATTATAAATC
>NC_090732.1:129429218-129436718 GCF_036898095.1 Palaemon carinicauda | reverse complement strand
TCATCTATTTAAAACTTTTTAGGTTTTCCTCTTTTCCTCATAATACTTGCTAATCCTAAATAATTCGTTTACCTATCATCCTCCGTTCTTTTCATATGACCAAACAGTCTCAAACTGTAATAGTCTTTTTCCATTATAGATTTCTTACTGTTCATCTTTTCATATTACTGTTAAACCTATTTTCCACTTCAACGTATATTCATATATCGTAATATTGAAATTTTCTATGACCACATAGTCTTGAAATTTTCTATGACCACATAGTCTTGAAATTTTCTATGACCACATAGTCTTGAAATTTTCTATGACCACAAAGTCTTGAAATTGTCTATGACCACATAGTCTTGAAATTTTCTAGGACCACATAGTCTTGAAATTTTCTATGACCACAAAGTCTTGAAATTGTCTATGACCACATAGTCTTGAAATTTTCTATGACCACATAGTCTTGAAATTTTCTATGGCCACATAGTCTTGAAATTTTCTATGGCCACATAGTCTTGAAATTTTCTATGACCACATAGTCTTATTTTCTCAGTATAATTCCTGTCATACACCATGCCTTCTATATTAAACAATGTTTAGAGCCCTTTATTCCCTTTACCTTTATACAATAAAGCAATTATTACTCATACTATGCTAAGGAGCTTGCCCTCAATTCAGAAACACCTTACAGTTCCAAGTCAGCTATTCAGTCACTTCATTATTCCCCATTTTTTAATACTATGTAACAAAAGCTCGCTTGCAATCATCAACTACTTATTTACCTCCATTCAAGATCCATCTGTATACCTCTATTATTTTCTTAACAATCGCCATTCTTACGCTAACCCTTTTCACCCTTGAGTCGTTCAGTCCTGACCTACTTTTTTATTCCATATTTAATAGATCTTTACAATGGTCTCTCCAACGACCCAAAATTACATTTAGTTCATCCTTCGTGTTGCCATTCTTATCTCTAGCTTTGAGGTCCATTTGTTCATAGAGCTTTCTCTGCAGTTACTGCCTTTTTGAACACTTCCTGGTGATTTCTAAAGTTCTTGCTCGGCCATCCCTTGTACACCAGTGTTCTATCTTCTCATCTCCCTGTGATATTGCATCCAAAATAATTTCCTTTATTTAAATAAACTTCTCATTTCCTCGTCCAAAAATGTCCACGTTTTATTCCTTCTTCTCACTCTGCTGTTCCGGCAAACACTTATTCCATATTTCATCATTTATTTCAGATTTTTCTCACCTTTTTCGTATCAAAACTCTTTGTCATAGCTTATTTTATTATAACGTTTGCTTCAACCAAATGATAGTCACCTTGTCTGTCTATCTACTTTGTAATATACAACCTAGCAAACTCCTCCAATCGTTTCTCAAGCAAATACACCGATGGACATTTTCTGGAGGCCGCATATTTTCATCGAAGAAAACCCTCATTTTCAAAACATATCTTTTTACTTTTCATTGACTCCAGGAACTCATTGTCCACCGGAAATGCGACTCTTTTTTTTCTATTGCTTGCTTTAACCTTTGAATAATTGATATATGTACGTAATTATACAAACACATACAATGTGTATATGTCTGTATATGTTTGTTTATATATCTTATCAAATGTAATCGGAATCCATTGGGTATATATATATATATATATATATATATATATATATATATATATATATATATATATATGTGTGTGTGTGTTTGTGTGTACATACATATATATATATATATATATATATATATATATATATATGTATATGTGTATGTGTATACATATATATATTATATATGTATACATATATATATATATATATATATATATATATATATATATATATATATATATATATATATATATATATATATAGTCAATGTAGCCGTTTCTGGTCCACTGCAGGATAAATGCTTCAGGCATGTCCTTATTCATGTCTGGTGTTTGGCCAATTTTCATCACCACGCTGGCCAGTGCAGATTGGTGATGGTGGGAGATTTTAGTCTGACTGTTACCAGAAAACCAACCTAGTATTGGTTGCCCTGACTAGTACAGTCTTTCACCACGTTAAGGTATCCACACTCAGAAAGGTGTGTATATATATATATATATATATATATATATATATATATATATATATATATATATATATATAAATATATATATATATATATATATATATATATATGTATGTGTGTGTGTGTGTAAACCTCTCTCACTTCGTTGCATATTGTTTTCCACCTACTCTTTGTAAACATTTCTTCTCAGCTGCTTGACAGTCTTGCTCTCCGTATTCAGCGTGGACGCCTCACTCCTGTAATGGAAAATTAACTTCACGGTCCTTTCATGTATACGAAATAGAACTGAACATTATGAAATATGCAGTATTTTTTAAAGAATTTGTTTCAATTTTAACAAATTTCATGATTATGAAACAATAATAAATAAGGTTTAGAGTTTTATGTCTTTCATCAGCATCCTTCAAATTTTCCTTTTTTCCCGTACTTATTTTAACACTTTATGAAATATACAGTATTTTTTAAAGAATTTGTTTCAATTTCAACAAATTTCATGATTATGAAACAATAATAAATAAGGTTTAGAGTTTTATGTCTTTCATCAGCATCCTTCAAATTTTCCTTTTTTTCCCGTACTTATTTTAACACTTTTGAAAGTTGGTACCAAACAATTCTCTCGTTTTAAAGGCAATTCTTCATCATGTTACCTTTTATTTTCTACTGACGGACTGACACTATTATACTTCTTATGCACACCAACGCCCCTACCTCTGAAAGACCACAACTTTCTGTTATTCTTAGAGTTAGAGACTTCGAGAGACATTAGATATTAATTACCTAATTAATCAGTCCATCAGTCCAGAGAGATTTAGGCAAACTTGCGATTAAGTTCTAATATATTGCCCTATTATAGCATCATACCTTACTCAATCAACAAATTGGTGACAGTCGATTGGTGTCCTTTTGCTTAGCGTGAACCAAAGAACCTTTTCTTTTCCTGCCTGTCTCTTCCTTTCTCAGAATAATTCTACTACTATCTAATGTCGCATGAGGGTCTGCCCCTCTCTTTTATTCTTTTCCTGTACTTCCTTTCCCCCCCTTTTTCCCCTCTTCTTTCCCATCCCAAGTACCTGCCTTCGGGCTATAAACTGGATTGTATCCAGGGGTACTTATCCTTTCCCCATATTCCCCACTTCCCTGTCCTCATCGTACTGGTACTGGCCTTATTATCTTGAGAGATATTCGTGATAGATAACTTTTTTTTTTCCTTTTTCCGTTGTTTCCTCTTCTTTTGATTGTTTGATAGAATGTTTTCCTAAGGTGTAGCGATGACTGTTATTGAACTTTTCGAGACTCTTGTTGGAAAGGTAAGTTAAGGTCTTTTGTATGCTGAATGTTGGAGAGAAAAATGATGTGCGCTAAAAGCGTATTATACTTCCCTTCCGGTAATTTGACAATTTCAAGACATTGTTTATAATATTTTTCTGTCATATTTTACTATAGGAAATTGTAATTAGCCCGGAGGGAGTTTTGCATAATATTTTTTTTAGTATTAAGTGCATTAGATTTATACTTATTCATTACTCGTGGCTTTTATCACTTTAAAAATGTATTTTATTTCCATTTGTGCCACGCGAATACTCATTCTTATAAGGATTTTTGGTGAAAGTATTGGCAAAATCACGCCAGTTTTTGCCATGGGGTATCTATAACAGTCATACGGTAATAGTTTATAATTTTCCTGACTTTACATATGTATTTCAGTCTTTCCACCTATCTGTGCGTGTGTGTAATGCTTAATTAACTTACCATCGCAAATTTGATACAAAGATAGACCATCATGCATAGCTGTGCTTGAAGAGAAATTATCATTCTGGTTATCAGAGTGTCAATCAGCCAGTATGTGTCACCCTTAAATTGCATTGCAAACCCTAAACGGTTGGATGGATCCAGTAGAACTCGCTACAAACATCTACGATCATGCACAGGTGTCCGGCAAAGTGAATGGGGATAAGAATGGCATGTTTCCACTTAATTTTACGTATAATTTAATGAGGAAAATTTATTTACAGAAGACAACATAAGCAAGGCAAAGATTTAGAGCCATGAGAATAGATTTTTTTTTTTTCGTCGTTTTATGAAGTCATATTTGTTGGGTATTGCAAGATGAATATTTTCTCGTTAACATTAAAATTATAAAGTGTCTGGTTGACAATATTTATTTGAGAACTCCAACACTTTGCTCTTTTTCCATATTCTTTTAGAGGTTCCTTCTGTTGCAGCTCTGCTGCAGGGACGTTGCACCTCGTTTGTGACTTCTCTCAAGGCTAATTGGTAACCTCATTGTGTTTTTCAATGGGGGAAGAGAGACCTTCGGGCGAGAGGGGTCGGGGAACTCGCTTACATCATAATAATCTTGGCAACATTTATTCCCCTGTTCGTTGACCCTATTGTGAAAACAGTAGCTTCCATACATTTAGATTGTATAAGATAAAGTGATTTCCCTTGCTAGGAATTAGTATCATTCCTTGAGGACTTTTGTTACCTTACACACGCTGTAGAATCCAAAATGATGCACCACACTACTCTCGTAAATCCAATAAGTGAGATTCTTAACGAAATTAGACGGAGAGACTTCCTATTACCGAAATGGAGTTTGGGTTTGTAATTCCCTGAGGATAGGTAGGGTCCAGGAACACCTGGATATGTGTAATCAATAGATCTTGGTAGCCAGTTTTATTTTACCCCGATGAAAAAGAGTATACAAAAGGATTTCTGATCAATGGACATAGTGTCTACACTTAAAAATTTGCATTAGAAAAACGATAAATGTCTGGCAACATTTATTCCAGTATTTTAACAGTTTTAAAAAAGCATATATTGACGTAAAGAAATAATATTACGGTCACCAACCAGTAAAATATAATAACAAATTAAGGTAAAATTACGGTTGCCTGTATTTTACTGAAATACGGGTGAGAACAGTATATTTTTACGGAGAATTAAAATTATGTTTTTTTTAACAGTGTATTGTTTACGTCGTTGATATTTTTTTTATTACTCTTAAGAGAATTTACAGTTTAGTTATTTGAAAGGATGTATTCAAGTATCCGACCAATTGCATCCTTGACTAACTAAAGATCTTTGACAGAGGATTCCTAATTAAGGGAAGAAGAAACAAGATAATGTTAAGCCTCTTGCCTCTGCACACCCTTCGCCTTTTTAATCCAAGTAATTTAATAGAAAAATATCCTTAAAGCCTAACATTGACAACCAATTTCCTTTATCGTCAATAAAAGTGTTTTTGGTGTGCAGATAGTTATGATGAAATTCCCTGTAATTATACATTAGGAATAACTTTTACCTAAAGTCACTGCCATCCTATTTTCTAGCTTCACAGCCATTGGTAGAAAATAAGTCAGTGCAAGAGCTCTATCTTATATAGTTTACTTTGGTAATTCATTCATCTCATAATGTGTCTACGCAGTTTTATTTTGATAAGTATTAAATGCCAAAATTAATTAGTATAGATATTCAGTAAAAACCAGTCAAAGGCTTAATTAACTTTCAGCACATTTTAAGTGAAAATCATGTGATATGATTAGCCCCATTTGAGCATAATAACGATATATATAAATATTGTCTGTAGAAACTCTTTCAAAGTAATATTACTCTAGATCCGGATCTCTTACGTCCTTAATACCATTGACCCTCTTGAGGTTTAATCCGGTACCTTAGTTAATGTGACCATTTCTAATTGTAATAAATTTAGTATGTATATAACGGTTCCAGTTCTTTATTACAAACCGATCTTTTTTGTCAATTTTTTCTTGTTCTGGTACATATACATTAGTTCGCTTTGCAATGACTCTAAACAAAGGTGGAAATTCCACATTTCGGGGTTTCACTTTTCCTTGTGATTATTTACGCAGTGTGTATTATACATCACATATCTACAGGTTATGTATATGTATATATATATATATATATATATATATATATGTATAGGTATATAGATATAAATACTATATATATATATATATATATATATGTATTTGTGTGTGTGATATGAATGTGTGTGTATGTGTGTATATATATGTATATACAGTATATATGTATATATTATACATATATATATATATATATATATATATATATATATATATATAGAGAGAGAGAGAGAGAGAGAGAGAGAGAGAGAGAGAGAGAGAGAGAGAGAGAGAGAGAGAGGTTTATGTGTGATATATAATATACATCTTTCCAAGTAGGACAATGATTGTTGTGGTACGTTCCCTAACAACCACAATCTATAAATAGCTCGAGCAAATCTTCCATGGATTGTTTGTGGTCTTGTCTCTCCAATGATATCTGATAATGGGGAACAGCTTTGTATTATTCCCATAGTATATATCATACATATGTCCAGTATGTGTTGAATGACTCCTATTATATTTTATTGTCTTTTTGTTTGTGTGTGTATTTGAATATGTATTGAAAAGGCTGACGCTTATGGGGAATTTTCATCAAAACAGCAATGGATGAATTGATATATATATATATATATATATATATATAATATGAACGTTAATACGAAGTATTGGTGAATTCAAATGAATGGCTGTTATCCAATCATATTTCTATTATGACTTTGTAGACTTGTATCTAATATCATTGTGTTTTTCAGAATTTGATATAAAAATACCAATACCTTTCCTGGTTAACTTTAATTGATCTGGGTATATGTTATATAAGACTGTAATGACTCATTTTTCTTCGTATCTATCCAAGGAAATTAATCATAAGGTTATATAGAAAAGAAATCTTGATGGGATTGTCGGTATTTTCATTCGTAAAGAAGGAATTACTTTTACGTTTCGCGTATTTGTAATGATATTGAGTATTTTATATACATTGTGAGCTCCCCTATTTTTAGACTCTCTCTCTCTCTCTCTCTCTCTCTCTCTCTCTCTCTCTCTCTCTCTCTCTCTCTCTCTCTCTCTCTCTCAGTTCGATTACGCTATCTAACTTTTTTTCTCGTCCTCTCTTTTTCCATTTCAATTACTCTAACTTCTTGGTTCAGTTCTTTAGTATTCTGAACTTTGCGAAAGGCGAACATTATCAAGGGACTGGAGAATTGTAAATATCGGGAAACAAATCGTCTTTGATGAAACTTGTTAAGTTTTGCCGGATAGTACTGAGATCTATAACGACCTGCAGTTGCAGTGCACGTTGGTGTGGTTTATAAGAAGCCCTAAACTCCATGTGGGGCCTTCGTCAACGGTAGTTGCATCATTATGCGCCATTGCCGATAACACCTTTACTGCTTAAGTATGCTATTGATGTCATCACCACTTCTTGGCAGCCTCAAGACTATAATATTAGTATAGATTCAAATGACAATTTTAATTACGGGAAAAACTTTACAATTTCTAATAAAATGACAGGATAGTACACTTAAAAATTTCCATTAAAAAAAAAAAACCGTAAATGCCTGGT
>NC_090732.1:129411718-129424218 GCF_036898095.1 Palaemon carinicauda | reverse complement strand
TTGAAAATTGCAATAAAAGCTTTTTAACCATGACTGAGTTTAGGAGAGAGAGAGAGAGAGAGAGAGAGAGAGAGAGAGAGAGAGAGAGAGAGAGAGAGAGAGAGACGCTGCAGTGGTTGCAATGGTTTGGGTCTGAATGTTCACCAAAATTACAAGGTATCATATTTCCTTAATTTCCACTCCATTCACTCGGTTTATAGACTAGACGACCTTAACACACAGTAGTATGAACAATGACAAAACCAGTAGATTATTATATAATTAATAAATGAAACAAAAACACATAGAAATACATTCACTCTCTTAGGTTAATCATCCTGGCACTTAACTGAATGGAAATAAAAATAACGAGCATTGATGGACATCATTTATATATGTATTCATGATATTGTATCAATACAGTGACGCTGTCACATGTAAGTAACAAAAGCAATCAGAAATTTCAGACCTTCGCCAATGATTATAGCTAACATTTAACTAAAGTCTACGGACATAGCCTCCCACCTTTCATATACTAACTGTACAGTAGTTGGTGAAACGTGCAATGTTGATCCAGAATCGTGATCTTGACGCGTATCACCTTCAAAATATCATGGTTTCTTCCGATGCATAATATCTATCCATTGTTAAAATAGGTTGAAAATCCAGTCTCAATTTGTTTCGACATAATCTTTAATATTGCGAAAAATGCAAATCCAATCTGGAATCCGGATCCGGTACCGGATCATCTCGAAATGTTAATGGAGTCGTCCATGGTCTAAGATTTATCTGTGATGAAAATTGCGTCAAAATCCGTCGTTTTCCTTTGACTTAATCTTTAAAATTGTGAAAAATGCCAATCTGGATCTAGAATCCGTATGTGGTACCGGAGTCGTCTATGGTCTAAGATCTATCTATGGTGGAAAAAAAATTCGTCAAAATCCATCAATTTGTTTTGACGTAATCTTTAAATTTGTGAAAAATGCAAATCCTGATTTTGAATCCGGATCCAGGTCATCTCCAAAATTTAATGAGGTCGTCCATGACCTAAAACTTATCTGTGGTGAAAATTTCATCAAATTCATTGAGTAGTTTTGACGTAATTCTGTTCAGAGGCACACAGACAATTAAATATTTAAATTGATAAACCGACTCGAAAATATAATCTCCTTGAGGGAGATAATAAACACTATCATACAGTATTACAATCCCAAACTCAAAATACTGGTAGTCGTTCATGCACACTGTCTTTGCTGTAACATTGGCACCACCTGAAGTAAATGTATGGAGACAGTACTTGTTTACATCTTCCACTACATGCTTCAAAGTATTTAGAAAAAGTCCTCTACGATTCGTGTATCCCATCATCTTATTTATTGCTCTGATTTTGTAACCGTCCTTCGTTAAATATATATTACAAAACAACTACAGGTAGTCATTATTTAACAACTTACTCCTAGTTATACATTTCGTAACATTCTCAATTGCACATAACTTAGTATTTGTTTTTGCTATCAAACCCAAGTGATATTTATAAGTCCAGCTTCTTTATTTGGGTATGTCCATATAGTAATCGTGAAATATATCATGAACATGATTGTTTAATAACTGAGAACTTTAAAAACCCAAGAATGCTATAAGAAAAATGTTAGAATTAACAATACGTTGGCTTTCGATATCTTCAAACGCTCACAATCTATCGTATAATATATTTAATATATAACTAACTATTAGTTCTTTTTTGTTTCTAGGCTTTGGCAAACTACGTTTTGCCGTCTTGGAAATATTCACTACTGATTTATAATTCATAAGAAAATATTAACCAAACATTTCATGAAATCATTTAATGGAAGAAAAAGCCGAAATTACAGGACTCAGAGTTTTCACTGTTTGAACCTAAGATGATTGGCAATAAGTGTCCCTAACCCAAATGCGGTACTCTACTTATTTGTGAAAAATCATGAAAGCGCTATGGTATTTTGTGCCCGTTCCAGGTGCATGATATTGGTATAGCCGGTCATGATTCTGCAAAAAAAAGTATGAACAAATATGTAAATAACAATACCTGTCATACTTACTCACCGTACGAACAAAATTATTATTTGAACATGTCAACGGTTATTTACTGCATGTAGACAACAAAAATACAAACCATTGTACATGAAATCATATGAAATATTGCGTACAACTCATCAAATCTAAATGTAAAGCAATTCTGCCTCGTCATTCTTGCAATACCGCAAGGACAATTATTGTAAATATTCCGGCAATGCCGCATTGTTTAGCGATACTGCATCATTTTTTTACAGCATTGCCTCCTCTTTCAGCAATACTTTAGGAAGGATTGCTCATGTTATAATAAAGGAAATTGTAAAAACAAAATGTAATAAATAGCATTAAATAGAGAAATACTAAGACGATAGAGAATGCAGGATGAATTAGGATAGCAATGAAGAGATATTCGAACGATAAAGGAATAAGCCAGGAATGTGCAAGACTGACGTGGAATGTGTAGTGTATGTGTGTATGTGTGGACGTTCGAAGTCGATTTGATTAATGTTCGGTTAATTATATGAGGCTACAATTTATATGGAAGGTTATTTTCGTCTGGGGTTCATCTACGATTGAGTAATTATAGTTCAAAAGCGTCTGTGAGAATTGTTTCTTTGCATCCCTATAACCAGTCCCTTTGTAGAATTTGATACGTATATCTGTAGTCTGTCTTTATATACACACATACATACACAAACACACACATATATATATATATATATATATATATATATATATATATATATATATATATATATATATATATATAAATAACGTGGTGAAAGTTTTTGTGTCCCGCCATGGTCAGCAAAGCTTTACTAGTCAGGGCCGCCTATACTAGGTTGGTTTGCTGTGAGCAACTAGACGAAAATCTCCCACCATCACCAATCCGCAGTTGGCCAGCGTGGTGAAGAATACTGGCCAAGCCCAGACATGAATAAGGACATGTCTGAGGCCTTTGTCCTGCAGTGGACTAGAAACGGCTGTATTTGTTGTTGTTGTATATTGAGAAAATAAAGCTATGTTTACTGATTGAAAGCTAAAAGTATTTGCATTGATAGGTAAGATAGTGGTACAAATGTGTGCTTTTGTTGAGTGTGTTGTTTAATGACTTATCAGATGATTTTTTGCTTCATTGGTTCCATAAGTTAACATAAACTAGTTTCATTTTGCTATTATGTCTGCTCTCGTTGACTCAATTTTTAATGATATTGCTGAAAAAAAAGCTCAATATATTGCAATTTTTAACGTTTGCGTGTGCTAAATAGGGAATATAATTCACTCTCATCTTTTCATTTGAGTTTATTTACAAAGGAATACAACTAACTGCTTGCAAGAGGAACTTCACCTTATGTTATTAAGTGATGCCAGCTATTGTTGATTTTGATAAATAAGAAAGCATGTGAATATCCAAATGAAATTCTTTTTTGATAAAACGAGCAGATCTACTGCAAGTTATGGCGTTCAACTTGTTAATGTTACTGGATATCTACCTCTGCAGAAATTTTTGAAGAAACTCCTTGTTTTGAAGACTACTCTTCCAAAATCAGAAAAGCGCGATGCTGAAGGAATTTGTCTATGAGTAAATCTTCTCTTATTCTCTTTCTGTATTTTTTCAAACTCTCTCTCTCTCTCTCTCTCTCTCTCTCTCTCTCTCTCTCTCTCTCTCTCTCTAACGATCTAGATACATTTATTGTGCTTTAAATGATCTTCATTTTATGCAAACCTTCTTTCTGACTTTTCAAAGATAATCAGCAAACGCTTATTAATTGCAAAGATAAACTAAGCATTTGCATTCGAACCAGATACATTTGTGTGACATGACTATGTATTGAAGCACTGTTTGCTTTGTTACTTTTTAATTCAGGCAGTTAAATAATGAATGGTTGTTAACAGTATGATACGTCCAATGCATAAATTTTTCTTACTGATAAAGATACGATAAAAATAAGCTAAAATTTTCCATTTAATAACTCATGATAAGGATTATAATATGATAAAATCATACCGACGAGTCGAACAGCTTTCCTCTTGGTCAGGTTTTAAGACCTATAGCTTATGTACATAACCAGCTGTTTACAAGGATTTTCTTGTGTTGCGAGAACGCATTAAAGTTATCCTTTTAAATCTTGGCTATCTTTCTTGATTTTACCTTGCCCCTCCACAAAAAAATAAAGTTAGTGAAGTCAAGCGATATCGGTAAGATAAATTGGATATGATCAAGAGATATGAAAAGGGGGGAAAAGGGATATCCAATGCGTGCTCTTTAGGCCTGACTTGGATAACGGTGTCCACCATTATCCAGGACAAAGACTGTATTGTTCAAATATGATACTGAAACGGCTCCTTTCGTCTAAAGCATTTACCATCAGTGTGAGTTAAGGTGTAGTTTACGATGAAATGGAATGCTTATAATCCCTTTGCATCGAAAGGCAAACGGGAACGGATACATACGAGCTAAATATTGATCTATGAGAAGGCCAAGGATTTGTTTGAGGACCTACATAAAACAATGTATCCAGAGGAAAAAGACTTCAATCACGGTAAAACATGTGTGGTTTAATTAATTCAGGAAGCATTTTTTATTGTACTGTACAACATTAAAAGGAAAAGCTACTGTTGGTGTCAATACTGATGCATCTAAGGAATTTCCCCTAACTAAAGAAATTCTTGGAGATTAAATTAATTGTCCAGAACTCATTTTCAATATTGACGAGATCGACTTGCTTTGGAAGTGAATGCTGAATTGTTCACCTTTTTGGAAAAAAATGTCAGGTAGAAGGGAACCAAAGATATTCTTATTAATTTTAGAAGGTAACGTCATTGACAATGTGTTGCTAGTCTCCATGCCCTTGATACCCATGCACTCAAAAACATCCCAAAGTTGACGCTTCATATCATTTGATAGGTAAGGCGAAGGGATTTGCCACTGTGGTCAGTTTTGAAGGATGGCTAACTGGACATATGATACCAGTAGTCAAGGAATATTCCAAGGCCAAAAAAAAAGAAAAAAAAAACTTCCCTTAAAGCTGTTCATTCTTGATGCTATACTGTACCTGGACATCCCAAACATCTGAATTTCATCGACCCAAAATTCCAAATTTGACTCATTATATTGTCACTGAACACTACGCGTCTCATTCAACGCACACACGCACACACACACACACACACACACATATATATATATATATATATACATGTGTGTGTGCGTGTGGACTAGGGTGTTTCAGTTACGTAGATTCGGGGGTAGAGAGGTAATTGCTTCCCTGCTCAAAATTTGAGCCCTCCCAAGCCCCCCCCCCCCCCACACACTAATGATATTTTATCTCTCCAAAACTAGCTTTATTTTCTACTTCATTCTAGTTCAATATGTAACGTCTAGTGCAGTTTTTTCTACTCTTATTTTTTCTGTGCTTAAAATGGGGTTATTATAAATAATTTTTGCTGGACCAATGAAAATTTCCTTTACAATTATTATTATTATTATTATTAGTAGTAGTAGTAGTAGTAGTAGTAGTAGTAGTAGTAGTAATAGTAGTAATAGTAGTAATATTATTATTATTAATATTATTATTATTATTATTATTATTATTATTATTATTATTATTATTAGCTAAGTTACAACGCTAGTTGGAAAAGCAGAATGATATAAGTTCAAGGGCTTCATCGGGGAAAAATAGCGCAGTGAGGAAAGAAAACAAAGAAATTAATAAACTAATGAAAAGTTATAAACAATTGAAATAGAATATTTCAGGAACAGTTACATGATTAAAACGGATCTTTCATTTAAAAACTATAAAAAGAGACTTATATCATCGCGTTCAACATAAAACATTTGTTGATTTCATCATGGAGAAAAGGTTCTTGTGTAGGGTTCTCATCCACGCCAATTCAGTTGAAGTCTATTAACCTTTCAGCTTCATTGATCATTTTCTACTTCCCTTTAGTTAGATTAACCAGCTGCTGCGGTTTTTTGTTTTGTGTGTTTTTTTTTTGTTTTTTTAAGATCAAAATCGAGTGAGTCATGGTAGAATGAATAGTGATGATATCGTTTTTCTAAATTGACCTGTTTGAGCAAGTAAAAAATGCCTGCACGATTTTCTGGGAAATTTCTGTATTCTTCACTCATTCGCTTTGTTTAAAGCTTTACATTTCCGTCACTTGTCGTCTTTTGTTTACCTCATCTGTGATTCGTAATTCTGTTCAAGGTATTTTACATGATGTTTCTATGAATCGTGTTTCACTGCTTGATTGCACTCCATTTATTTTCCTATGACAGATCATGCTTTTTATGTTATTTTTATATGTATATATTGTTTCCTGTCCCTTTCTGAGGGGGAATACCTTAACGTGATGAAAGGGTTTGTGTATGGTCATGATCAGCAAAGCTATATTGACTCGGGCCACCCATACTAGGTTGGTTTTCTGTAAGTGATCATTCAAAAGTTTACCACCATCACCAATCCGCACTGGTCAGCGTGGTGATGAAAACTGGCCAAACCCCAGAGATGACGCCTTTGTCCTGCAGTGGACTAAAAGCGGCTGCATTTGTTGTTGTATTGTTTCTTATATAGCAGTTTGTCGATTCGTGATTTCTAAAATAAAAGAAAGGATCGCAATGTTTCAAACGATTGATTTGAAGGATAAATGATGAAGGAATGATGATATGAGACGAACGACTCGTGTATTATACGACCCGAACTTTCCGTCATTAAAAATGTAAAATACAATTTTGCTAACGTTTGTAAACGTTATCATTGATACGAATTAGTTGAGGGTTATGTTTTCAAAGTTTTTATGAGTAGTCCATGTATGTACTGTAGATGTAGACAAGGTCTTGCTGGTAAGATACCCCCTCTCCCTAACCTAACCCGTTACTCAATTCCCTCTCCCCCTTCTTCCAGCGAAACGTAATTTTGACCTGTATACTTTCCACTCTTGATCTGCGTAAAACCCCCATGTCATTTGAACACTATCGAAGCTCTTCAATCCAATCCTTATGATACTGCGAAATCAAATGTTTGAAAGAAACATTCAATAAGTATGTCAGTTATAAACGCGAAAAATGTAATATTGGTAGCAAATATTGAAAAAAATACCTCCTGTTTAAGGATGTGGTACCAATGCTACACATTTAAGGTGAACTTTCATACAATCATGCCACAGTCATATAATTTAAATTACTGTGCGTGTCTATGCTCTTTCTTCGTTTGTTTTTGTGTTCTTACGAAATAGAGATCGTTAAGAACATTTGGGGACAAACGCCACTGGCTAATGAATAAGAAAAATAATAATATTGAGTATAAAGACCTTGACTTATGTCAGACGGCTTCCAGCTTCATCAAGTATATGTAGATGTTTTTTGTCGTTTTTGTTCAGAGGACATGAGTAAACTTTTGAAGTTTTGGTTTACAGTAAAATCATCCTTAGTTGCAAGGGTTTAAAATTAAAATGGTGTGTCGACATCACTGTTGTCTTCGTAAGATGAGAGAGAGAGAGAGAGAGAGAGAGAGAGAGAGAGAGAGAGAGAGAGAGAGAGAGAGAGAGAGAGATTATAAAGTGTCAGTTATCTCCAACTATGATGCCGATTTGTCTGAGTGGTCTATATTGACTGGCATTAATTATTCATTCAATCTAGTAAGTATCCATTATGAAATGGGACTACAGTATATAATATATGGATCATCAAAGTTAATTGGAAATGTATAGTGAACTTTGACATTTAGTTCTTTCAGCGCTTCCTGGTTCCTAGAACCTTTGTGTTTTGTATTTTTACCTTTTGATGGCAGAAAAATTCAATGTTAATCAGGGATACCGCTTTCCTTTCATATGTTTTCAATGTATCGTGTATTCTGTTTAAGTTCGCTTATAACTTATTTGATCTTTGACTTGCCAGATAGTACTACATTGGATCCCTTTCTGGTCATGGCTCTTTTTTTTTTCCTTTGCTTACACATACAACGAATAGTTTGGTCTATACTTTAAATATTTTTATTTTCTCACACACCTGATAACACTAAGATAATAAAAAAATCTTTTACACTTAAGAGGTTAATTACTGTATTAGAATTGTTCAGTGGGTACTTTTCACTATGTTAGGGTAGCAGAGGGACTTAAGCTATGGCAAGCAGCTCCTCTAGGAGAAGGACACTCCAAAAGCAAACCAGTTTTTATAGTCTTGGGTAGTGCCATAGCCTCTGTACCATGGTCTTCTACTGTCGTGGTTTAGAGTTCTCTTGCTAGCTTGAGGGATCTCTCAGGCACACTCTTCTGTTTTCTTATTTCCTTTCCTCACTAGGCTATTTTTCCTCTCGGAGACCTTGGCATTATACCATCCTTTTTTCCAACTAGGGCTGTAGCTTAACTAGCAATAATAATAATAATAATAATAATAATAATAATAATAATAATAATAATAATAATAATAATAATAATTATTATTATTATTCGAGTAAATGAAAACTTTCTTCACCAGTTGAATATCAGTGTTCAATTATGTTTAATGTCTTTGATGTGGTTCTCTGGCTTTATTAATTCGCAGATTATAGTACTTTCTCACGTGATGGTCCTATTGCGACGACGTTTAAAAAATCCTATAAATCGTCTTGCCTTATCACATCAGTATACTAATAAAATAATTTCAAAGGATATAATATACATTTGTAAATATACTTTTAAATACAATAAGAAACATTTTAATAAGACTGGCCATTGTTTTGTGATATCTTTTGATACGCAAAGGGCCTCGGTTAGATTTCGCCAGTCGTCTCTATCTTGAGCTTTTAATTGAGTACTTCTATATTCATCATCTCCTACTTCGTGCTTCATAGTCCTCAGCCATGTAGGCCTGGGTCTTCCGACTCTTCTAGTGCCTTATGGAGCCAAGCTGAACGTTTGGTGAACTAAATCTTTCTTGGGGAGTGCGAAGAGCATGCCCAAACCATCTCCATCTACCCCTTATCATTATCTCATCCACATATGGCACTCGAGTAATCTCTCTTATAGTCTCATTTATAATCCTTAAAATGCTTTGTTCTCAAATCTGATAAATCTATTGCGTCAATGGGCGTAGGAGGAGATGATGATGATGATCTTTTGATACGGTATTTTAACTTCCGAGTTTTCCCAAGAGTCAGTATTGCTGCGAGAAATAAATTTGGGCTTTGTCGTCGTCTTGAAGGCAAAGGTCAGCGCGAAGGATGTAGAAGAATTATTGCTTTATAAGAACCATACAATTAAATTTGTCTTAGAGGCAAGGATTAACCATATATGGGAGAATTATATCATTTACGGCCGTATATGATTTTTTTAATGTGTTGAATAGGTACACAGTTTTTCAAACCTAGAAACGGGTAAGGCATATGACATGTAGACTACTGTGTTTAAGCCATTTTATGGAAAACTACCATCTGCTTATGAAACATAATATTCAAGATTATAACAATAAATACGGAATGGATTGTGTTAGTATTAATCGTATTAAAGGATATAACTACATTCTTTTATGAAAGAAACGTCAGCTATTTACGGTAAAATAATCGTTCTGTGTGACGACTTGAAAACCATTTGTGACAGTGTTGGTGACCCCTCATCAGAAGATACCTAAAAAATCGTCCCTGTGACATCAGACTGACAAACTTAACTCAATAGAGCATGCCTTCGTCACGCCATGCAGTCTTATTTTACTTTTAACTCACTGCGTACTTGTAATTCGCTGTATTGTTTTCAAAATCCAATGGATTTGTACTTGAGTCATACTCCTTATGTCCATCAAGTATAGTAGAAATAGGATCAGTAGTTTTTGTGTAATGTTCACAAACTAAAAGTAAACTAACAGAATATTGGCCGTTTGCTCAACATTGCGAGTATTTTTAAAGTACTGCTGGGTACTTATACTTTGATGTACTGTATCCAAAATGTTACAGAGTCATCCTTGGTTCATACCTCAGACTCAACATGACCACCAGGTTTGGCCAAAATCGGTACTGTAGTTGTTGTGTAAAGTTGCTCACCACAAACAAACAAATAAATAAACTAAACAGACAGGGGTAAATACATAACCTCTGCAGATTTTGGTGGAGGCAATTACGACCTTAGTGTGTTACAGTCTAATAAATACACAAACAAAGCCACTCCAACACCTTATAAAAACATCTCACACGTCTCGAACTGTTGACCTAACCGCACCAGGACTCCTCGCTGCTGGGAGGAAGGACGCTGGTGACTGGTACAACACATAAACATACGATACTGGGGGTCTAAGTGATGTCAGGCAGGGCAGCTAATCCGTCTACCCCAAAGTCAAAGCAAAGTCCCTCCAGAGAAGGCAACCGTGCTTACCCCATGCAAAATGGGAATAAGCATGTTAATAGAAGATGTCAATTTTATTGTTTTATGCAATTATGAAAAGGGAATAAAAAGGGAAACATCTTCGGAACATAGTGTTGGAAGTTATACTTCTTGGTCCTTCGCCGGAGACCATTAAAGTTGTTCTGTGGTTAAAATAAGTCTCTCTCTCTCTCTCTCTCTCTCTCTCTCTCTCTCTCTCTCTCCTCTCTCTCTCTCTCTCTCTCTCTCCATTGTCTTTTCCTCTTTTCATTTTCCCTAATTTCTATTTTAGAAAATCCACCTTGTATAGAACTTCCCCTTGCCTTACCAGTTTGGTGCAAACTCTATTGCGATAAAGTGAACAAAAGTGTCCTTACAATTAAAGAATAACCAATCTGCATTTAATCCACGTAATTTTACTTTTAGCAGTAATTGAATTCTGTTGTGACAGGGTCAGCGACTAGAATCAACATATGTTACGATTTTTATAAAGAAATTAACGCAAGGTTATTCAGAAGCTGAAGGCAGTGACAGACTTTTAAGGAACCCAGACCCAACTCGTAATATTGTTCAGTCTAAGTTAAATTGATTTCACGCAAGTTTAGGAAGTCCAGCTGTGGGGTTGCGAACACAAAAGTGCAGATGGCTCTTTTTTTAATAGATATTTATACTGATATAAATGATACCTTATTCGTTATCCAGATCCTAAATTAGGGGAATAAAAGTTCTTATTGGTAGATAATGGTTTACATTTTTCGTGGTAAAAGTTCTGCAAATATTGCACTATTTTGGAAAAAGTTCAGCAAATATTGCACCTTTTTAGAAAGTTCAGCAAATAGGCCTATTGCGCCTTTTTCTTTTTTTTTTAATTTCAGCAAATATTGTGATTTCTTAGAAAGAATTCCAGCAAATATTGCACTTATTTGGAAAGAAGTTCAGCAAATATTGCACTTTTTTAAGAAAGAATTTCAGCAAATATTGCAATTTTTTAGAAAGAATTTCAGCAAATATTGCACCTTTTTTAAAGTAATTTGCTGAATAACTTTTTTTCTTGTCTTGAATGTGGCTTTCATATCTTTTTGTACATAGTAATTCTAAAGAAGTAGTTTTTAATTCAAGATATATGTCATTTAGTTTAGGGTAGTTTCCTGTGCTTATTAATTTGATTAGGGCTACGATTATATAAAATGCCAGAATGAGGAAGTCGGAAAGGTAGTCAGGTCGCAAACATCCGCCAAGGCAACTGCAATTTATTGCTTTCGAGTGTTTGAACGGTTATGATTTAATAATAAAATATATAAATGAAGATATTTCTTGGAGTTTAAAGTGAACATTTATTGGCTGACTCTGATGAGGCTTTGGTGATATTTGTGAGTAAAGAAATCGTAATTCATCAACAAATCATTAGATGTTGAACACCCGGCAATCAAGAGGTCTCATCAAATTCGTTCGTTAATTTACGCCTTATCTTGATAAAGGCAACGTTAATATTGATAATGACATGATAATTTTATTGAAGATGTTGATACTGGATCGAAGTGGTAGAATTATTTACGGTGCAACATGGGAACTTAGATAAATACGACGAAACCTTATAATTGTATTTGTTGGCAGGCTAACAATTTTCGTATTTCAATGAGTAATATTATTTATATTTAACTGCTTTCCAAAGATATCCGGTTCAAGTACTACATAGCTGTTCGTACCCATTAGATTATCCATGGATGAGCAATATCTTAATGTTTGATGTCATGCGAAGATATCAATATTAAGGCAAATATAACAATAGTAAATGTAGTGGTTTCTAGTCCATTGCAAGATAAAGGCCTCAGACATGTCTTGGTCATGTTTGGGGTTTGGATATTTTCCTCACCAGATTCAACACGCTCACCACTGCGGATTGTTGATGGCGGAGACTTTAGTCTGATTGCTCATAGCAACCCAACCTAGTATTGGTAGCCTTGACTGGTAAAACTTTGCTGATCATGGGAATAAACAAACTTTCACATTTATGTATCCCCACTAAGAAAGGGAATGCCAATGCACTAACGTACAATGTTTATTTCTAGGTAGTAGGTTGGCCAGGGCACCAGCCACCCGTTGAGATACTACCGCCAGCGAGTTATGGGGTCCTTTGA
>NC_090732.1:129381718-129404218 GCF_036898095.1 Palaemon carinicauda | reverse complement strand
CATTATTAATGCATTTCATGGTATGATCACTTATAGTAAGAATAACAAATAGAAATTAGCTGAATTTTTTGCATAAATTCAGTAATGACTGTTATCCAGTATGTCCCATTAGAGTTAAATGAAAACAAACTGTTGAACATCCTGATGCTCCTCGTTAACTTTATATCCTGTGTCACATTTCATTGAAGGAGCCAAGGAATCAAAATATCACAGAAATCTGTTAAAGCTTTAGTACGGCAGACATTATCATTATGAGGGAAAATATATAGGAAATTAACACCTGATAACGAGAAGTTTAATCAAGGGGAGCAATCAAAGAAAGACAAGGAAATAAGAGAATGTTTGAATCTGAGAGAGAGAGAGAGAGAGAGAGAGAGAGAGAGAGAGAGAGAGAATATCTCATGGGGAAATTTTTCGTATAATCCACTTATAATGCAACATTAAATCTTATTATTAGTGAAACTAAGTAAATGATAGAAGGCCTTTAGATTTATACGTGCATGAGATAAAAACTAATTTTAGACTGACATGAAAAGCACCAACGGTTGTGGAAATTCATGTCAGCTATAATACCAAGAAACAAGATTGTTATGAAAGAGTAAGAAAGGATTTCAACTTTTTGAATTACAATTCAAGCGTCAAGTATGTCGTGGTAAATGCATTCGCTCAACTGGTTACTCTTGATTGATGAACTGAGCTTTCGTAAAGCCAGACATTGTATTGCACGCCAGCAATAGTCATCAGAGCGTGTGAACCTGTCACTAAGCAGCTCTCTCTCTCTCTCTCTCTCTCTCTCTCTCTCTCTCTCTCTCCTATTCTGTTCATACTTCCATACTCCATCGCTTTTACAAACACACACACACACACACACACACATATATATATATATATATGTGTGTGTGTGTGTATGTATGTATGTATGTGTGTACGTATTTATTACATTTTTGCTTCAGGAAAGTTTCCGATTTATAGGGAAGGCTATTGAGAACCGGTGGCAATAAATTTAGTCCAACATGGTGAAGTATCTGCCCTTCAATCTCCTTGCTAGTATATATATATATATATATATATATCAGTAGGTATTTTAGGGATATAGGAAAATAAAAGAAAACTAAAGATATGTAGATATTTTAGACTTCAAGAGAATTGAAAAAGAAGTCAAGAATAAAGTGAAATTAAGAAAAAGGACTGTAATGATAACAAGATATTAAAATTGAGTAAGCAGAGGAACAGATTTCTGTAACTATGTGAGGTATATATATATACATATATACATATATATATATATATATATATGTGTGTGTGTGTGTGTGCGTGTGTGTGTGTGTGCGTGTGCTCTCGTGCACTCCGGCATTCATTCGTCCGGCGAAAAGCGGAGCTTCTCCATAAATGCGAATAAGCCTCAGTGTTTAAAGCTGACACAAGTTTTATCAGTTGCAGAGGCAACCGAGCCCCAATAACGGTTCATTTCATGACCGGATTTTCCATAACGGTTCGCTTGGCGAAAGAATGCTGCTTCTGTGTCAACAAATAAATTCTAAAGCAAAATTACAACATGCGAAACTGGAAGTTAGAAAATCCTCTGGACTTTCGAGGCAGAATCCTTTCCGTGTGCAGTTCTAATGTATGTGTGTGTGCGTTGGGTCCGACTAAGCCTTTCCACTTGCTAAGTTTGCAAAATATCTTTGACGTTTGATATCTAAAGTCACCAGAAGCTTAATTTCTGGCTTAGGTTGACGAAAATTTGAAAGAAAAATTTCGTAGCGTCCTTGATAAAAAGAAAAAGCTGTTGGTTAAACATTTTGCTTAAAATTTAATGAAGAATAATTCGTATATCCAAGGATGCAACATACGAGGTATACTAATAATAATGGCAACCACATCTTCCTTCTTCCAATTAAACGAGTCATCCATTTGATTCATTATAGAACATGAATAAGAATTTTGGTATTCTCTCTCTCTCTCTCTCTCTCTCTCTCTCTCTCTCCATACAGAAAAGAAACTGTTCCACTGAGTCATCCAAATGACCTCTCTCTCTCTCTCTCTCTCTCTCTCTCTCTCTCTCTCCATACAGAAAAGAAACTGTTCCACTGAGTCATCCAAATGACCTCTCTCTCTCTCTCTCTCTCTCTCTCTCTCTCTCTCTCTCTCCATACAGAAAAGAAACTGTTCCACTGAGTCATCCAAATGACCCACTCCATACTCAGGGCCTTCCTCTCCAGATAGACAAACCTTTCAGGGCCCAGATACAGAAGAGCGAAGAAATATTCTTTCCCTTGGCCATTACACTCGGATATTTCAAATGTATTTCCATTTCGAATCTGAACGACGCGTTTTTTTTGTTTGCATGTAATGCGAGACATGAATTCCTTCCGGTGGAGTTTTCAGAATGGAAAAATCTGGAAAGATCCGACGCTGTTTTCAATAATGTAATGCTCGACTGATATTTCCAGGAAAAAATAACTTATCATTTATTTTACAGAAAAAAAAAAACTGTTAGCTAATAAGGTTAAAGATGTGTGGATGCTCATACGAACACTGAATTTATAAAATCTACACACATTTTAATGATTCACACATGATCGCAAATTATCTATTTATCTATCTATCTATCTATATATATATGTATATATATATATACATATATATATATATATATATATATATTTATATATACACATGCACATATAGATAGATAGATAGATAGATAGATAGATAGATATGAGCTATGCTGTAACCTAACAACATACTCTAGTTACAACTCAAAGAGCAATGGAAAGAATAATGACGGGAATAACACTAAGAGAGAAAAGGAACAACATGCATATGAAACCAAACTAAAGTAGAGGAGAGGATATTCTAATAACATGTAAGAAGAAGAGATGGACATAATGAAAAAGACAAAATGGGTCCCTTGAGAATGCATAAGAGGCAGGGGAAGGAAGAGAAAATGATGGGTTGACACGCTAAGAAAATTTACGGTATAGACTGGCATAGAGAGACCTTAAACAGACGGAAGTGGAAGGACATATCTGAAACCTCTGTCTTGCAGTAGATTAGCTATGGCTGTTAGTGATGATATATATATATATATATATATACATACATACATACACACACACACATATATATATATATATATATATGTGTGTGTGTGTGTGTGTGTGTATGCATAATTATAGTCCAGTGTTTATAACCTCTCCTATCCATATATAGATTCCATGGAATTTGTATTGAAATGTATTCAATTGAAAAAGCAAGCCACCTCACAGAAAATCTAATAGAGTAAGTATAATGCGAGTTTATAGACAAGAAAAGGCATGTGATTCGGAAGTCTTAGGATAGTGTAAAAGAGGAAGACCTAGACAGAGAGAGAGAGAGAGAGAGAGAGAGAGAGAGAGAGAGGCTGTATCAAAAAGTGACATTGTACTCAACATAGAGTGTGTAATGAGGCTTCATCATGATACTGATTAGCCTTTTGGGTAGGTGTGTGATTTTCTCATTAGAGTACATCCAATACTCAGACAACGTAAATATATAACAAAGAAGCTCATATATGAATAATTGCTCTAGTATATCTCAATCGTGGAAAATGGCTTCAGAACCTCTTCATATTGGGTCAAAGTAAAAACGAATATCGTCAATGAAGTGATGCCAAACCTTGTTTGTTATTTTAGTTATAATTTTTAAGTTGAAGTAATCTATTCATTGATTTGCAAGGAGGGTGATAGCAGCTTCCCATACTGCATCATTTTTATGTAATAGCCATCAAAAAAAAAAAAAAAAAAAAAAACAATGGAATAACTTTCTTCAATCATTGAAGAAAATGGTGATCAAATGTTTCCACGCTACGAGACAGGAACCTAAGAGAATCTTGTATCGGAACTTTTGTAAAAAGTTATTCTACGTTGAAACTAAGAAGTTTTACATTTTTTTACCAGGAGCTTTCGGTTATTAGTTTTCTGAAGGAAAACTTCCAAGTATTCTACATGAAGAGGGGAGAATATTCCGAGAATAGAGTGAGAAGGTCTACTAACTATTTGAATATTTTGTACGTGAGGCCATAAAATTGCGTGAAGGAAGGCTTTGGGGGTCTTAAAGTTTCGAACTTGTCAATATCACTATTTTCCAAGATATTTTCCTATCCTTCCATTTTCATAAGTAGCTTTATCGTTTACTAAATCAAAATCTGTACAAAAATAATAATTTTTTTCGTCTAAATCGTATTTTGTGTTGAATCATTTCGTGGCACTTCAGCAGTGAAGCAATTCATCCAGGAGCCTTTTTTGGGAAGTCTTTTTTTCTATTTAGTTCCCCTTTTGGGGGGAATTTATCTGCAAGACTAGTAATATGATTAAAATTGAATTTTTTACCTCATCTGAGAGCTAAAGAAGTTCCTAGGTTAAACGCGATTTTCTCATTTATTTTAAGAGGGTCATTTGACATGTCTATAATAACATCAACGTTATTTATATTACTTAATACCCTTTCTTTGATCAAGTGTTAGATTTGGTTTACAGTTTTTATAGGTGAATTATGCTGTAATCAAAATTATGTTCTCTGCTCCTACACTTGTTTTAGGCACAGTAATTCCTCTCACGTATTCCATCCGAACATTTCTCTCACACAGACAGAATATACATAACTTATTTAGCGACTCAATCCCACTTTCTGCATCACGCCGACAATGACATCGATTCTCTGCGATGTCTTTCCATTCTTGAATCTCCTAGCTGTCTTATTTTCCTTCTCGACAGTCAATTTCACAAGCATAAGACCATTCCTAACTTTTGCTTCATTCAGGCATTTTTTTTTTATTTACAATAAACGATATCGGCCTCAATGGCCTGAGATATCAGGATGCCAGAAAACCTCAAATCAATCAATCAATCAATCAATCAACGATTCTGTAAAATATTCCATCCACTCAGAACTACTACTCTCAACTCGGACAGTATTTTTATTCTTTTTGCTTCGCTGAGAACATTTTCCTGAAATACCTTTTTTTATCTCTTATTAGGAAATACACATTTACAATTTTTATAATTCATTATATATATATATATATATATATATATTATATATATATATATATATATATACTGTATATAATATATATATATATATATATATATATACATCATAGTATAATTTTTTTACTTGACATAAACTGTATTTATAATTTGCATGTCTTTTCATTCATCTCGCCAATTCTTAAATCCTTCGTCATCAACTCACACGACTTAATTGGATTTATAATCACATTTAGCCCGTTCTTCACCAGCTTGATCTTTATCTACGTATATGCCATCACTATCTATCTATATTTCTCTATATATTTATTTCTATTTGTCTATATAGATGGATTTATACATGTGAGGATGTGTGTATATTTTGTAGAGAGAGAGAGAGAGAGAGAGAGAGAGAGAGAGAGAGAGAGAGAGAGAGAATACCATTTAGTAGTACCAAATCATTTTATTTAAAGGCCAAACCGAATGATATCACGTCCATGAGTGATGTCTTTAATTGGTGAACGGATAACAGTAGAAACAGACTGCATTGTTTTCTTTTTTTGGAAACCTACGACTTTGTTTAGGGCATGTAAATTATAACTCGTCGTTCATTAGTAAACCAATATTATGAAATGTTTTATGTCTCACTATTATACTACGTAAATTTTGTGATTTCCTGAAATTTACATTTTGTCCTTTTTATCCTTAAGAAGGAACTAATGCTTTCATTAATCTTCTCATTGCTACCACTTGTTAGATTAACTCCTCCATTGCTGTTCTCGTGAATGGCGGTATTGAGGCATTTGCGGTTCATCCCAAGATCTGGTGGTTAATGAACAAAGCAGACCGTGTCTTTACATTTAGTCATGCACCGTTTTTAAAATTATTTTCATTACTAGCTAAGCTACAACCCTAGTTGGAAGCGTATTATGCTGTATACCCAAGGACTCCAGTAGGGAAAATAGCCCAGTGAGTAAATGTAGTAAGGAAACAGAATAGTATGCCCGAGTGTACCCTTAAGCAATAGAACTGTAACCCAAGACAATTGAAGACTATAGTACAGAAGCTATTGCACTATCCAAGACTAGAGAACAATGGTTTGACATTGGAGTGTTTTTCTCCTAGAGGAGCTACTTACCATAGCTGAAGAATCTCTTCTACCCCTTCCAAGTGGAAATAGCCGATGAACAATTATAGTGCAGTAGTTATCCTCTTGAGTGAAGAACAATTTTTCGGTTACACGAGGAAACAGGAGAATGTGTAAGGAATAGGTCAGACCATTCGTTATATGTGTAGGCAAAAGAAAAATATGCCGTAACCAGAGGGGGATCCAATGTAACACTATTTGACCAGTCATAGGCCCCAATAACTATATAATTGAAAGCTTCCAAGGAAATCTTGATAACGACATTTAATCAAGGTAACAACTATTAGAAATACAATGACATATTTTTAATGGTTTATCATCATCAAGAAATACAATAACTTTCTTTAAATAGAAGAAAAGCCTTTCCCTCCGCTGTTTACTTGGTCTTATTGGCCAGAAAGTCAGCCGGTTTTCATTTATTGAATTAGGGAATAGAGATGAATACTGTTGATTCATTCATGAGAATAGACCGTCTTTTATACGTAACATAAGTTTTGAAGCCACATAAAACTAACACTATGTCAGAACAACCATAAGAAAATACTATAGTAATAAACTAGCACTTGGGGAGAGAGAGAGAGAGAGAGAGAGAGAGAGAGAGAGAGCATCCAGTAATCTGTAATTTTTTTCTTGGTTACGAAGTTAACCGACAGTAAACGTCACTAATGTAATTCTCTTTTAAGAAGTGGTTGGCTGAATTAATCGCCATTACAAAGTCTTCGTTTGAAAAATAGTCACTTTTCACTACTAAACCCGCATGGGAATAGCAGCTGTTCTTAATTTAACCACATTACAACATAGGGAAAAATAAGTTTTGAACCTTTGTTAACCGATGACTAACTTCATTTAATAACTTAATAAGAAATAACCGCAGGTGGATCGTCACTGTTCACTTTCAGGCTTCAGTATATAGTCTTGTTAAAAGGCAGGTTATTTACATGAGAAATTTTTCAAAAATATCTATTTCTGAATGGATGCAGAGAAATGTAGTTGACCATAGATTTTAAAAGGAGAAGGAATACGTTTTATATATTACCCCATCAATCTAACATTAATCACGATAAAATTTCTTGATATTAATTATCTTAAATTTATATGTTGAAAAAAAAAAAAACGATATTGGGTAAAAGATTCTTAAAAGCAGTTCTGAAAATACGCAATGTAGTGAAGATTTCCTAGTGTACGCTCTCTCTCTCTCTCTCTCTCTCTCTCTCTCTCTCTCTCTCTCTCTGTCATATAACTTCGTGTCAGTAACTTTGATTCATACTTTCAAGAGTTAATTTGAGACACCGAGGCGTTCAGTAATACAAATGATAAAAGGTTCTTCTCACCAATGTAAAGTTGGTGTCACTGGAGAAAGTGGACGCTACAATTAGATGAAGCTTTTAGAATTAAAAGTAGAATTACTGTTAAATTGTAGCATAATAAACTATTTATATATATTCATGACGATAAGAGTTGGTTGTGGTCAGATATTTATCGTCGTGTGCTAATGTAATTTAGATCGAGGAGGTAAAGTCCTATCGCTGTGAAATTAAATTATCCAGAGCCAAGTTTATTCTAACATTGAATATTTAACAAGATCTAATTTGAAAGCCTGCAATTAATTACGTAGCTGGAAAATTGAGTTTGAGAATATGATAGGATGAAAAAAAAATGTATAATGAAACCTGCGGGATGCATATTGACCTGGTCCTGGGTCAGTAAGTGAGGGGAGTAAACATGGACTAAGTAAAGGGGGGGACTGATGGAGATCAAAAATGAAAAACTGTTTACATATAGAAGTGCATTAGGTATCCAATTAAAATTGAATTGATGAAAACTTTAAGGAAAGAACAGATACTCAAAAGTTTCCGGAAGCCTTATAGTTGTACTAGGAATGTTTTATATTGAATATTTGTCTGATATTTTTTCTGATATCTTCGCAGTGTTCCAAGTTCAGAGTATTATGCTACTTTAAGTGAATTTTTGAAAATATAATGATTATAAAAGATAAGGAATTTATGGAATTTATTTTGGAATTATATCTAGGACTGAGAAGGTTTGGAAACGAAATCCTTCCCTGAAATCATATCTTAAGTGTATGAAGTGTATTAGTTGTGCAGACTGGCCTTTGATCTTCGCTAAAACCCTGTAACATCATCAAAGGCGTGAGTTGAAGCATCTCGTAGTGTGAAACTAGAAACGACTATAGTAAATTTCTTTTAGCGATGCAGATTTGCACCGACTCGCAGCGGTGCCCTTTTAGCTCGGAAAAGTTTCCTGATCGCTGATTGGTTGGGCGAGATATTTCTAACCAATCAGCGATCAGGAAACTTTTCCGAGCTAAAAGGGCACCGCTGCGAGTCTGTGCAAATCTGCATCGATAAAAGAAATGGACTATAGGTTTTTTTTTTTTTTTCAAATTAAATCGTAGCACACCGAGAAAAAGCTTGAATTTCCTTCATTTCGAATATCTTGCGTTATTATCGAAATATTGTTCATATATTTGTAGTATATTTTAAAAAGAATTTACTATTCACCGGAAGGATAATCGTTAAAGTTTATGATTTATGTACCTGATAAATGTATTATAAGATATCATACAAAGGCTACTATTGACATCCTTTAGGATAGACCCTAAAAGATACCCAAAGACTTAACCCCTTACATATATATCATTTTGAACTCTTTAAAGGTCAAAGAAATAAACTCTAATTGATAGCAAACGAGAAATATCTGAAGTAAAGAGTACAAATAATAATGTACAAAAAGATAAAGACACTATCTTTCGTTTCTTGGGGCAGAATCAAATATGGCAAACGATTACCCTGTGCAGCAACTCACTCTGATAAGGCTCATAGGATTACATGTCTAAAAGACTTTCCGTAAAAAAAAATATAAAAAAAATAGGACATCCTAAATTTATTGCTTCAACTTACCCTCGTTGTAAGATCATTCAGATATGTCTGTGTGTGTGTGTGTGTGTGAGAGAGAGAGAGAGAGAGAGAGAGAGAGAGAGAGATCCTTTTATACGAACCCAGAGCCAAGAATTCCTTGAGAAGAAAGCCATCCAATCAGTAGAGAGATATAACATTTGTAACAGTGACGCTTTCCATTACCGACCAAAATCGATAGAAATTTGCTGGCATTCGTTGCCCTTGTCAGATTTTGGAGCAAGCGGAGGAGAAAACATTGAAGATAGCTGGCACTCATGAATACCACTTGGTCTTCACTCATCCCATAATGATCTTCCTAGTCGAGTAGATGAATCGGTAGAACTTCAAAAGTTCAAACTCGCTGCAAATGTTTTTATGTTGAACAGTCTTACATTATGTTCTTTTATAGTTTATATATCAAATATCTGTTTTAATGTTGTTAAGGTTTTTGAAATATTTTATTTTATTTTTTCATTACTTCTGATATCATTTATTTATTTCCTTATTTCCTTTCCTCACAGGGCTATATTTTCCTGTTCGAGCCCTTGGGCTATAATTATAGCATCTTGCTTTTCTAACTAGGGTTGTAGCTCAGCTAGTAATAATAATAATAATAATAATAATAATAATAATAATAATAATAATAATAATAATAAAGATCTTTTAAAAGTTAATTCAACTGTTAGGATCAACACTGCTGTCACGATATGATTCGTTACTCCGATTTGAAATGAGAATGGCTGGACTGATCACCTAAAATCGTTCAACCATCACGAATGAAAAATAACTTCGCTTGCGCTCAAATGAAAAAAAAGGAAAGATATTGTTCGATCAGGAAGTGAAAAAACTATAGGAAATTGTTTGCGCATGCAGTTCGTGAGAGTTATCATGGATTCACGATAGATAGATAGATAGATAGAGAGGGAAATATTGGAAGAAGTGGCGGGAATGTCGATGAAAACGATTTGTTCAATGGAGAAATTTTAATAACAGGTATGGAAATTTCATTATCGTGACCGATTGATTCTACAGAACATCCGATTTATTTTGTGCAATATGATATACCGTAGAAACATTTATCCAAATTTCGACTGGAAATGGTGGTATTCGTTACTGCCGCCTGTGTGTTTAGAGAACAGATTCTTTTACGCCTTGAAATATAAACGAAATCTGACGTATCGTCGACCAGTGTAGACCAGTGTGATGACAGCCCACGATAATGGAGCTTTCAGACTCGATGGCCATGGTAATACCCTGACTCGGAGACATACAGATAAGTATTGACTCTGCCCTAACTGGGATCCCACACAGTCAAATACCGTCAAGTTAAATAGTCCCCAAGGAGAATAGTCATCTCTTTGATTAAGCTTAGGTAGGCTTAAAATATTCCTTGGGGATCCCTTGAACACGTCCTTGCTCTCTGTGCCAAATAGTCAAAATATAACTTAGATTTAAAGTGTAAATCGTTTTTTATGCCACAATAATGAAATTGTGTTACTCTATTGATGAATGCCTCTCGCCTAGTTCAAAGTTTGATAGCTCCGTTGCAATATGGTACGATCATATAAATCCCAGCATTTTCGACGTGAAAATTTTTTCATTGATCACATAGTTAAAATTTTAGGAAATAACGGTGAACGGTGATTTTGATTTATTTTCATATACCTTGATGTCTCAAGATACATTTTAGTCATTATTGATGGTTGAAGGACTTTATTACTTCACAAGATTGGGTTTTTCTCCTATAACCCCCTAAACGTGTGTATTTTGACGAAATCAATCAAATGAAATTGCGTCAGTATTCAACGTGTTCCCATATCCTGAAACAATTGATTAAAGATTAGTAAGACTGTGGTAATGAAAAAAAGACTTTAATATCAATCTTTTTTCAAAAGATAAGCAGAAAACTCTATTAATGGAAATAGAAGTTGATTTACATCTGAATCCCAAATTTGAATAACTAAAACTTGAGTTATTGCTGATTTAAGTAAGCTGTTTATTAGTTGTATTTTACTATTCTGTACATAGAACGAGGGGTTACTCTTACGTCAGGGACTATAACATAGTTGGAATGAGTTATTTGCTTTGGAACAACCTAGATCACGTTCAGGGGACCATTAGGAACATTTTAGGCGTAAAAGTTTAATCTGAGGGTATAGGTGGGGGCGGGGGAGTTGCTCCGTGACCTTATTCTCCTTGGAGACTAAAATAAATCCGCACGAGATTTTTAGGAGACAGCTGGAGACATTTCTCCATTCGAAGGACCAATCTTGGTTTTGTTTCAACTTTTAAGGAGAGGTTGATAATAACTATTTTTTCCTAGTTGGAGCCCTTGGGTTTATAGCGTCCACCTTTTCTTCTATGGTTGTAGGTAGATAGTGACAATACTACTACTATTACTACTACTACTGATAATAATAATAATAATAATGATAATAATAATAATAATAATAATAATAATAATAATAATATTAATAATAATAATGAGTTTACTCTTATTTTTATCGTTATTATGAATTAACAACGTTATCGTTATGATTATACTACATATCGCGACTAATGGGATTGAGCCAAAAGATCTGTTGTAAATGATAAGGGAAGATTAATGTAAGACACTTCATTAACTATGACAGTTTGGTGGGAATTGGTCAAAGAGGGAAAAGAGGCAAAGTTAATGCAGGTGTGAGGAAAGAGTACACAACAAAATACTAAATGCTCATTAACACCCTCTTGACGCTGGGCTCAATACAGAGAGTAAAAATATCGAATGAAGATAGGCAGGTTAAGAAATAGGAGTCTCCAGCGCATCCATTAAAGTGGTAAAATATCAAACCCAAAGTCATAAAATACACCATGAATAAGAATTAGCCCTATTACCTATTTATGCAAACTTATGATGGGAGCAACAGCAATAGCGCTACTCACTTGTGGTTTTCCGATAGTTCCCGATAGTCAAAAATGGTTTTGTGCACCATAATGTTTTCTACATAAATCATAAGAGATTGCCGACTACTGAAAAACTTGAAGGTCTGTATGTTTTACGTGAAGTTTAAGAGAAATGGGTCATCGCCATCTGTCAGATTCTCTTTTATAGGGATTTCTCTCTCTCTCTCTCTCTCTCTCTCTCTCTCTCTCTCTCTCTCTGTGTGTATGACAATTGTCAGAGTTGATTTATATGTTATATATATATATATATATATATGTATATATATATATATATATATGTATGTATGTATTTATATTTATATATATATATGTATATATATACATACATACATACATACATACATACATACATACACACACACACATATATATATATATATATATATATGTGTGTGTGTGTGTGTGTGGTGTGTGCGTGTAAAACTCACAGCAATAGTGAAAATACTGAGTTAATCCTGACTAGTGTCTTCTCTTTGACATCATCAAGTGAATCCTAGGGGGAAATTTGAAGCTTCCAGGGGGGAAATAATTACACTACCTACTAACTAAAACAAGTAGGAAAATGTCCACATAGTACGTGCGGCAATTTGTTGTTAGCCATTAAATTGTGATATAATCATATCATTTCTCACTGACATGATATTCAAAGTGAAAATTGGAATATCATGCCCATTTCTGAGGCAGGCGAGTGGGCATGAGGGCTGGGCGGGGCATGAAGGGGGAAATCTGGAGGGTTGCACTGGGTGCAGGGGAAAATGACAGGAAAAAGGTTGGGAACCACTGTTCTAGACCTTCAGATAGATACCTACCATTTCTTTATACTAGTACTTACTTTTACTTTTGCTTTTAGGGGTTTATTTCCCGCCCTCCATCAGACACTGAAAGTCTGTTCAGGCGGGCCTTGGTGTGTGAAAATAATTTCTTTCCAAATAATATTTTGCTCTGTATCTTTTCAGTTATTTCGCTCGCATTTGTATTCAGGCTTAATAGTTTTCAGATCACTATTATAACACTTTCTAAAAAGATAAGTCTTCAGGTTTTTCTTGAAAGCTGCCACATTTTTGCTATTCTTGACATCAGGTGGAAGGTCGTTGAAGAGTCTCGGTGCGGCATAACAAAACGTTCTTCCTCCTATTGCATGATTCACACTAATTTCGAATTGTCTATGTGGGTCATCAGCATGTCTAACTCTTACAGCAGCGTTAATAGCTTGAGGGTAGGGGACCAAGCAATCACGAAGATATTTAGATAGTAGGAGTTTATCTTGAGTAATTTTTCTTATTCGTGTATATTGAACGTTAAATAAAGTCAGTCATGTATAAAATGTGAAATGAGATTACATTAACCTGTTCAACAGAAAAGCATTTGCAATAAGTTTGAACTTTTGAAATTCCAATGATTCAACCACCAAATTAGGGAAACTATTCCACCAACTTGACACAGCTGGAATAAATTTTCTAGAATACTCTGTAGTATTGAGTATATAGCCTTATGATAGAGAAAGCAAGACTGTAAGATTTAGCTGCATACCTACTACTGCTTACAGGATGGTACAGTCTGGAAAGATATGAATGTAAAATGCACAAAGAAACTAAATGAACGACATGGTCAGAGATTGATATCAGTGTCAGTAATAAGGAATTCAATAGACAGCAAGTTTTTCCCGAACAAATTGGGATGCAAATCAGCAGCTGAGGACCAAACAAGAGGACAATATTCAAAACAGGGTAGCATGTGAGAATTATAACATCTTAGGGTAGATTGTTCACCAATAATCTTTATAACCTTTCGCAATACACCATTTTTGTCCAGTTGATATAAAAACATGACGAATGTATTTCTCAAAAGTAGATTTGCAATAAAAAAAATCACACGTAAAATTTCAAAGTCATATATAGTTAAAGGGACATTGTCAATGTAAAGACCACCTGGATATTGAGGGGTCACTGTCCACGACCTACTTACAATCATACTTTGAGGTTGGTATGTTTTTGTTCTGTATTAAAGGATATACTGAAAAATCGCGGTAGGTCCTTTCTTGACTGTAGATTAATAGGATCGTGTGATATAAATGGAAATGGGAAAAATTTATCTTTAGAAAATGGGAATACTATTGAGAAGAAGATTATATATATATATATATATATATATATATATATATATATATATATATATATACATATACATACATACATATATATATATACAGTATATATATATATATATGTATATATATATATTTCGAGGGCTAAATAGTATTCGTCAGAAGTAATGTTGCCTAAGGTGGGTTGTAAGAAAATAGATATGGAGATAAAAAAATAAGAGAAATTTGCGTATTAGCTACAAAATTATATATAAAAAAAAAAACAATAGAAATGTTGAAAATTATACATGAGAGACAAGGAGAAAGTGTGCGAAATTCGAAGCGTTGAAATACTATGGCGAGCAAAATCCAGAAGGTATTTGCATCGTCCTTTTGCCCTGTAGTTGCACCCTGTTTTTAGCCTTCTCCATTGCCACCATTGTTGATTCCTTTCTTCCAACCTATCAACTGCTGCAAATTTTATGTTTCTACCGTCCCCTAACATGGGCGATGAATGGCCTTCCAGACCTCAGTGCTGGGTCTTATGGCCCAAATTCATAAATCCTATTTAACAACAAAACGTTACTAATAAGAAAATACATTTTATGAAATGCCCACTTGATACAAAAACGGGATCAGCTATCTCGTGGTCATCATTAGAAAAAATAAGCTCGAAGTTAGAAAGTTTTTCTATTGTCCTTCGGAAATGTCTATTACTTTTATAGTAATTTTATACCCCAACTTCATCCACTAGAAAGTTCGAAGTTACGGCAACCACAACGATTGTCGTTAATTGAAGATTATTTATACGTGGAAAATAATCTATCAGTTTTACTGAGGCAGAAAGAGAGAAATTCTATCGGACAAAGAAAAATTTCAAAGATCAGACAAGGAAAATTGCGGCAAGGGAAATAAACTTGAAATATTAATCTTGTTCTATGACACTGTGACATGTTGGAGATGGTCATGTAATTGATAGTGGTTTTGTTTTACTGTAAAATTTTCTAAAGTTTAGATGCTCAAAAGACACGTATCTTTTTCATGTGTACTTTAGAGGTTTAAAGGCTACTCGTGAATGGCAGGGGACAGTGACATTGCCCTAGTTAGCAGGACAATACCCCAAAGACTGACCACATGATCAGCACCAAAGCCCCCTCTTCATCCAAGCTGTGACCCAGGAGAACCAGGTAATGGCTACTGATGACTGCAGATAAACATGAAAATACACTGAAGTATATCCAAAGTGCTAATGTGAAAACAAGAATAGGTGACAGGGGAAAACATTCCTCATATACATATCCGGCAATTCCTTTGAAAAAAGAAGCGGTTCATTCAGTAAGAGATGTAACATTTGCATAGACGATACTGTTGTCAAACAAATCCGATAGGAAGTTGCCGATTTCTTTGACATCCAATTTGAGAACGCCCGGCCAATCATGCTTCGCGTCCTGACAATTCCTCCACACGACAGGCTCGCCTGAATACCTTTCTTTTCAAAGGAAATTGCTTCATTCACTTTGTACTCTTGCTTCAAATCAGAACACTTAGAATTCATTTAAACGTTAGAAAAAAACTTTAGTGTATTACTCTCAGGGACTATATATATATATATATATATATATATACAGTATATATATAGATAATTAGATAGATAGATAGATAGATAAATAGATAATATACAGTATAACAGCATTTATAGAATATATACCGTATGTATTTATATATATAGATAAATATATATATTTTTATATATATTCATTTATATATATACATATATATTTATTTATATATATATATATAAATAACTATATATGTATATATATATATATAAATAGATATACATATATATATATGTGTATATATATATATATATTATATATATACACAGTATATTGATATGATTTAAAACGAAAAGGTAATTGAACTGTAATTAACAAATTAAATATAGGGTTGTGGTCGCTAACGTCCCTGACTGGTGATCGCCAGGCTGAAGTTCGAGTCACGCTCAAACTTGTTTTTTTCCTTTGGTCGCTGCAACCTTACCATCCTTGTGGGCTAAGGATGGGGTCTTTAGCGGGGGCTATAGGTATATCTGCTGAGTCATCAGCGGCCATTACCTGGCCTTCCTTGCTCATAGGTTGGGTGGAGAGGGGACAGTCTATAGGACATTGTTCTGCTTGATAGGGCAATATCACCGTAACTTGCCTCTGCCAGTCATGACCAACCTTTAAACATAATCTGGAATAGCGGATAACATCTCTGCTTTCTGAACAAAATGCATGTTAATTTGATGGCCTCGAAATGATAAAGAATAAGAGACTGTTTGAATAAGTGATTTTTAGAAAAGTAGCGGATTAAAGGGAAGTTCACATTGATATGAGAGAGAGAGAGAGAGAGAGAGAGAGAGAGAGAGAGAGAGAATTTTTTAGTGCAACACCACTGGCAATACAATGAAAAACTAATTTTTATCAAGTCATTGATATCTAAAATCATATAACGCTCGTACCATTGTTGCTGCTTCTTGATGGCTCTTATCAAACAAGTGTTGCATGCAACGTAAATTAATTTTTCAATTTCCAAGTGTTGCATGCAACGTAAATTAATTTTTCAATTACTATTCTGGGATTGTGTTTACTTTTATGTTTTATACTTTTTAACCCATCACATTTTCAGACTTACATACATACATATATATATATATATATATATATTTATATATATATATATATATATATGCATGTATGTATGTATTTATGTTACTTTGGTTTTATATAATCAACATTTTGCACTCCAGTGTTATGGTCATTTCTGGCAACTTACTGAAATTTAAAATCGCTCATCTTTTAGACTTCACTGCATCCTCGCCTCCAATCTTGAAAAAAGTACCCATCCCCTTTATTTCCTAATTCTCTAATTCATACCCAATCCTGGTGTCCCCTTTTCCACGAATCCCTCTCAACAATTTTAACTCCAAATATAAATTATTTCTTTTTACGTACCACCCACTTTACTTTCGTTTATCCAAACTACCCCTTAACATTGATTTTACTCTATTTATTGCATTAGTATCCAGTTCACACAGGACACTGTTTATTCCCGAAAGCGCAATATATATATATATATATATATATACATATATATAAATATGTACGTGTGTGTGTATATATATATAAATATATATATATATATATATATATATATCCCTTTCTGAGTAGAGGTACTTTTTTTTAACGTGGTGAAATGTTTTTTATGGCCATGAACAGCAAAGCTGTACCAATCAGGGCCCCCCATACTATGTTGGTTTGCTGCTAGCGATCAGACTAAAATTTCCTAACGACAGTGGTCAGTGCAGTGATTGTAATTGCCAAATCTCAGACATAACTAAGGACGTATCTGAGGCCTTTGTCTTGATTTGACTATATATATATATATATATATATATTATATATATATATATATATTTACATATATATATATATATATATATACCTGTATATACATATATATATGTATATGTATATATATTTATATTATATATGTGTGTGTGTATATATGTATATATATATATATATATATATATATGTATATATATTACTGTTTATTTCAATGTTCTCATCTATATTTATTCCTACATTTTGAAAGCGTATACATAGTCTTAATAGCCGTGATATGCACACAATATAATGTACCATACATGTAAATGGATAAAGCCGATTCTGTCCTTTTTGGAATTCCTCGAAAATATGACAAAAGCGTCAAAAGATATCTGTGAATCCCCTGAACCACGAAAAAGCCAATACTATTCTTTACCATTACTTTAGGCCCGGTCACACCGCCCGAACGTTGCTGGGGCGTTCCTTGAACGGTAGGGAGGGGGACCAAACCCTCAAAAATTTAATTTAACGTTTTTACGTTCGGTCTTTATTAGGCTGCTGAACGTAGCAAATCCTTTCATATTTCCTGAGTTTTCTTACATCTCTATTATGGAAGTTGCTAATTTATGCAATAAGGGTATTGGTGTACAGGATGTCGAAAAGCGTAGCGGAGTGATATTACAGTCACCAACCTGTAAAAGATAATAACAAAGTAGGGTAAAAATTACGATCGCTGTATCTTAATTAAAATTACGGTTTTTTTTTTAACAGTTTATTAAAAAAAAGCGACTGAAACTTTACGACATCCTGTATACCAATACCCTTATTGCATAAATTAGCAACTTCCATAATAGAGATGTAAGAAAACTCAGGAAATATGCGAGGATTTGCTACGTTCAGCAGCCTAATAAAGACCAAACGTAAAAACGTTAGATTAAATTTTCGAGGGTTTGGTCCACCTCCCTACCGTTCAAGGAACGCTCCAGCAAAGTTCGGGCGGTGTGACCGGGCCTTTTCACTCGAAAAACAATACGGAGTTGTGGTAGCCGCAAGAGGTAGTTTTGGCCCTATTTTTTTTCCTTTAAGATAGAAAAAAAAATCCTAAACATAAAAACACTTTATAGTGATAGTTTGAAAAGAATACTAAGAAATAGATGTACAAACTTAATTTCTTTCCAGTGAATATTATTATGAATAAGCGTTCGATTTCTTTGAACCTTAAACTAATAAGTTTTATTAATTTTCTGTATTGCATACCACTTTACGAAATTAAGATTAAGAATTGTCTTACGTCCTCGATATAAGGGAATCTTCCTGTTGTGGACGCAAATCGGTCATTAGGTCTCGGGAACAAAGTTTCAAGCCATTATCCAACACCCACACACATGCGATTATATATATATATATATATATATATATATATATATATATATACACATATATATACATACATACATACATACATACAGTATGTATATGTGTATGCATATATATATATATATATATATATATAGAGAGAGAGAGAGAGAGAGAGAGAGAGAGAGAGAGAGAGAGAGAGAGAGAGAGAGAGAGAGAGAGAGAGATTAATTTATTGACTGGTTAATTGATTGATTGGCAATCATCCAGCATTCGGGGTAAGAAAACAAGGAAAAGACAGTAAAATTAGGACGATTTTGAGATGTAACCATATTTTCCGTATATTGCCATTTTATTGTAATTTGTGGGAAATGTGGAATTCGATTAATCTTTGTATTATTTCTATGTAAAGTTTTACATGTTACAAGTAGTGTTCACATTCGGTCTCATCGGGAACCTTTAAACGCCTAGATACATGTCTATCGTAGGCTCTAGATCCCTTAAATATGCAACCCCGAGACTATACAATAAGCTCCTACAAGACATGCAAATATTTGAAAGTATTGAGGCTTTCGAGGGGAAACTGAACACTTTCTTATTCCGCGAGTGCTTCGATAGTGACGATCTAACAGTAAGCGAGCAATACGCAATGTGAAATGTTGAATGCTCTCGAATAAACATCATAAAATGACCGTGGAGGTCCTGTATAGAGTAGGGTTCCCCTGCTGTACAGGACCAGACAGATAAGCAGGCCTTAAAGTAAAGTAAAAGTAAAGATAGACAGTGTAGTGATGTCTTCACAATTCCTAACCTTTTTCGTTGAGGAAATCCTTCGAGAAGTCAAGGAAGTGTCCAATGTACTCCCAGATTACTTGATCTTTTTGATTGATTCTCTTGTATGCAAGTCTCAATTTTCACAACGGTATAATGACAACAAATGTTGGAAGACTGCAGTTTACCTTTGAGTGAATCAAATGAGCCATCACTTAGTGAAGGATGAAAAGTTACGCACCCTAAGCTGGACTGTATTTTTCAAATTTTGATAAATAAACTTTGATAACAACACCATTGAAAAAGAAGAATTAAAGAAAGAGATGTACACATTTTTTAGGAAACCAAAGAATAAAATTTAATACTTTTTACTTATGCAAAGTTCACCGCGGTATGAGCACCAAGAAGAAATAATTAGTAGAGGAACTGTTGGAAGTGATAGTACGTTTTGCAATAACGCATCAATTGTCCTAATGTTTATACAATAATATAATCCTCTTGCTATTTAACCAAATATAAGATAGTCCACAACGATCATAGCATAGCCAAATTTAAGTAAGACGACCTAATCTGCAGGTTCAAGAAACCGATATTAAAAGAACATGTCCTCTTATTTTGTTTGTATTAGTAAACGCTGCGAAAGACTGACTTTTGTGTTTAGAACACCATTGTTTCGTTGAGGAACACAGGGCACATAATTGCAAGGTCCTTGATTCGATCATGGCCTACCTCCTAATTGTCAAATAGCTGTAAATGAGCACCATATATATATATATATATATATATATATATATATATATATATATATATATATATATATATATATATATATATATATGAGAGAGAGAGAGAGAGAGAGAGAGAGAGAGAGAGAGAGAGAGAGAGAGAGAGAGAGAGAGAGAGAGAGAGAGAGAGAGGGGACAGCTCCCCGTACATTGAGGATCCAACTGTAAAAGAAACAGGAGAACAACATTGGAGATCATGTTCAAACTTGAACAAGAAACTTCTATGCAATTCTGTTGCATTCAATACTATTAAGGCTATTGAATTGCAAGCAGATGATGCAAATGCACACTCACTTCTCTCCGTGATATTCTCTCCCCAGGACAGAACCATCTAGAGCACCTGGATCCATCTCTTCGCCAACGATATAATTTTTACCACTTCTACCTATATTTGCAGTCCTTACTTTTACCATAGGCTCTAAGCAGTTTATGTCAATATCAACTATTTTTCTTTTATTTTATTTTTACGACCATACATTACATCCATATAGGAGACTTGGCTCAATAATGCCTACGTTTTTACTTTCTTGGCATCCATAGACAATTGAGTGTTTCGCAATCTCTTGCGCACACTCTGCCACCTCTGTTGCCTCTTATCATTGTGCATGATCTCAAAATCAATATGCTTCCATAGGTTATATGACTAATTATTAAAAATTTCCAACACAAAATTGATGTCCATTGAGTATGCGTTTTCAGTTTTTCATATCAAATTCAAATAGATTTGCTGACATAAATAGTTTACATCCAATGTGGTATATTAGCATGCAACTATATCAGTACCACTACTCTATCAATATTTTGAAATGATTATACGCTCTCTACATTATTTTGAAATGTTGACAATTGTTTGGATGACATTAGGCTGTTTCATTGCTCTATTTTTTATACTTGTTTTCAAAGTTTTTGCATTATGCTGTGTCTATTCTTTCGTCATCTTGAAAACATTATTGTCCTATTTTGTATTTGATTTTTTTTTTATCACTGATCAAATTGTAATGACAGAAGTTATATTCCATATTTTGCTCTCCTATTTGGCTAGCTTAAATAGAGTATCACATTTAGAGAATTTCTGTTATTCTGTCGTTATTGTAATAATTTATTATTTTTGGTAAATTTAAAAGGAATCATGAAAACTACAGAGGATTATTTATTTTTCCCTTCATCTTACAAAATTAAAGATGAAGTAATTTTCCATTTGTTATTTGCGTTTGTAATTTTACAGTTTATTGTAAACCTTAAAAAAGTCTTGAAATATTTCAAAAACATTTATTACAAAATAAGTGGAGAAATTGTAACATAGCAAATCTGTTCTTTTATCAAAATACTATTTTATCATTAATCTGATTTTTGTCATGTTCGAATTATACGTAAATAGTTACTCACCTCTTTTTGGCATCTACGTCATTCGCATAATCAGTATAATTATTTTAACAAAGATTTTTGTTGTTGCTTTTGACATGAATAGATAATTAAAATGGATTTTTTTCAGCGATATTCTCTAAGTCTAAGCATATTTTCATTTTCATTAAAAGAAAATAAGCTTTGAGTTTCTTCCTGTTTAGATATATAAGTATGTATGTATATATATTATATATATATATATATATGTATATATATATATATATATATATATATATATATATATATATATATATATATTGGATTTGTTTCTGCAGTATTATCTGAGTCTAAGCATATTTCAATTTTCATTGAAAATTACTTGAAAAATATGCTTTGAATTTCCTCTAGTATATTAATATATATATGTATATATATATATATATATGTGTGTGTGTATGTATGTATGTATGTATGTATATATATACATATATATATATATATATATATATATATATATATATATATATATATATATATATATGTGTTATGTGTGTGTATGTATGTATATATATTTATATATATATATATATATATATATATATATATATATATATATATATATACAGAGGAGAGAAATATCAGTTACTTTTTCACAATTCATACAAGTATTTTGATAGTCTCAGTTGCATCTCGACTTCGTCGATTTCATTTTTAGTATATATATCGCTACCATGCCATATCAGAGCAGGAAATATGCGAAAGAA
>NC_090732.1:129351718-129376718 GCF_036898095.1 Palaemon carinicauda | reverse complement strand
TTATTATTATTATTATTATTATTATTATTATTATCATTATTGTTATTATTATTACTGTATTATTATTATTATTATCATTATTATTATTATTATTATTAATTGCTAAGCTACAGCCCTAGTTCGAAAAGCAGGATGCTATAAGCCCAGGGGCTCCAACAGGGAAAATAGCCCAGTGAGGAAAGGAAACAAGGAAAAAAATATTTCAAGAACAGTAACAACATTAAAATAAATATCTCCTATGTAAACTATAAGCTTTCACAAAACAAGAGGAAGGGAAATAAGATAGAATAGTGGGCCCAAGATAGTGGAAGACCATGGTATAGAGGCTATGGCACTATCCAAGACTAGAGAACAATGGTTTGATTTTGGAGCATCCTTCTCCTAGAAGAGCTGCTTGCCATAGCTGAAGACTCTCTTCTACCCTAACCTAGAGGAAAGTGACCACTGAACAATTATAGTGCAGTAACCTCTTGGGTGAAGAAGAATTGTTTGGTGTTGTCAGATGCATGGGGACGGAGGAGAGCATGAAAAGAATAGGTCAGACTATTAAGTGTGTGCGTAGGTAAAGGGAAAATGAACCGTAACCATAGAGAAGAATCCAATGTAGTACTTTCCGGCCAGTCAAAGTACCCCATAACTCTCTAGCGGTAGTATCTCAACCGGTGGTTGGTGCCCTGGCCAACCTACTACCTAAGAATATAAAGAATATTGAACTCTCCAAGAAAATATAATAAATTTGTTTCCTAAAAAGTATTTCCCAAAAAATGATAAAAACGGATTACTTCAAATTCTGTACGTTGTTTTTCAAAGAAATAAAACAAAGGGTCTTACGCTAGCTGTGTTGATATAGCCGAGGGGCCCACGAGATTCTATCATAAAGCTCTATCACCTGCACTTCATGCTAAAGTGGGGAGATCTGAAAGCAAAGGATGGTCAGAAGTATGAGAAGTCTTATGCAACATGCATAAGGAACTAGACTGATAACTGAACGATGGTGCCACAGATTAATATCAAGATCAGGAGTAAGACATTTATTAGATATATACTGATGCCTTTAAATCTCCAATGGGTGGTGGGTGTTCTGTACTATCTTCGGACAAAATTAGCCAGCTCTCTTTGCCCACTGAAATATCAGTATTTACATTTGAACTATCAGTAATCACATGACTAATTGACAGTAAGGAATATAATAATAGACACACGGATAATATTTTATTTTGAAAATCTCTTTTATAAGTCTTGAATATGGAATGATGAGAAGTGCTATTGCCAAACTCATTTTATATTTAATATGTTAAGATGTTTACTTAGCCGGGGAAAACACACTTTCCCTCTCTAGAATAGTTTAGCCCATCATAGGTCGTTAGATATTTTGATCATCTGTACAAAAGGAGAGAGAAAAATAGTCGACGTTTTGATTGACTGTTAACATAAAAATGGAAACCGAAATAAATATGAAAAATAATCACTAACCCCAACGTAACTAGTTATTAAATTGTATTGAAACACGATATTAATTGATTCCCTGTTGCCACTCAAGTTTCAGAAAATAAAAAGAAAAATTGACCATCAAATTAACTTAGTAATGAAAAAAAGTCTAAATTAAATCAGTGCCTTTGATAGGTAGTATCAATTTTGAAAGACCGGAGACCTGTTATTATACCTGTTTCTGTGACAGACATTATCTCCCCTATATAATAAAGAACATATGTTTGGATATATATATATATATATATATATATATATATATATATATATATATATATATTTATTTATTTCATATAGATATATATACAATATATATATATATATATATATATATATGTATATATATACATATATATATATATATATATATATGCACACATAAATACATATATATATATATATATATATATACACATAAATACATATATATATATATATATATATATATATATACACACACATATTTATTTCCAGTCACTCTTCCCGTTCCTTGGATGGTGGGAGAGGGAGCCGTCATACCCTGGTAAGAGGTGTTATAGTTAAGAAAGGGGGAAAGGTGGAAAGGTTTAAATTTGTGTGTGCGCGTACGTGCGTGTACTCATCTATCTAAATATTTAGCCGTAATTATTGACGGGTGGCGTACACTACTTGAAAATGTTAGTCTTTAACCCGATTTTGTATTGATATTCAAAGTAAATGTTAGCAATAATCACTAGCTCGCAAAAGTAAGTCTTATACCATTACACGATGTAATTTCTCATAATTGTAACTGTCCTACCCTAAGGGCTACTGGAGATTCTTTTTTTTTAAGTTATAGCCCATAGTAAATATTACATGTCTAAAATTAGTCAAAAATAGTTATCGAAATCATTATTACGTATCGTGTCTTAGATATTGAAGACCCGAAACTTCTAAATGTAATAACCTCTGAGATCTGACAGAAAAACAATTTAATTTTGCGCTGTAAATTAAGCTTTGACCGTGAGACACAGACCGATGTGAAAACAATATCGAGAGAAATTACTTGTCAAGCCCAAAGGAAGCAACCTACATAGTTACAACAGTAAGAAAATGTTTACCTTCAGATGGATTAGTTACCAGAAAATGTGGAAAAAAAGGTAAAAAAATATTTCAGAAAATAATCATGCTAAAGTCTCGGCATTACCTATACAACTCCCCTTCACCACGTTGGGGATAGTGACATTTAGAATTACTGACACCGTGTACTTATGCATTGCTGAAGGGTCTTTTTAGGGTTCCTTAAACCCCTAACTGAACTTGCTTCATATCCTTCTACTTTACCTCCTTACCTTCGACGTTAATTCATCTTACTACCCAACATTTCCAACTTTTACATCTAAATGTATGTAACTGCAGGGGTGTCCCATAGTTGCACTTGGGCTCTGAATGGCCTCACAAACCCAACACATGTCTTTTAGCTCAAGTTCATAAATCCAATCTTCCTCTTTCAAGTTTCAGGAAGGTTATTGAAGAATAAGATAATTACTTTTGGAATAAAATGTGGCCGTGTAGAATAGGAGAGATAGAATCCTTAATATCTAAATTTACTTGTAAATAGAAGGAGAGATAGAATCCTTAATATGTAAATTTACTTGTAAATAGAAAGAGAGATAGAATCTTTAATAACTAAATTTACTTGTAAAATTGAATCAGAGATAGAATCCTTAATATCTAAATTTACTTGTAAATAGAAGGAGAGTTAGAATCCTTAATATCTAAATTTACTTGTAAATAGAAAGAGAGATATAATCCTCAATATCTAAATTTACTTGTAAATAGGAGAGATAGAATCCTTAATATCTAAATTTACTTTTAAAATAGATTGAAAGATAGAATCCTTTTAATCAAGTCCTAGAATATCCTAAAAAAGGACAGGAATCACTAAGAGAGCATCGAAGACAACGACGACGCTTCCATTATCATCCAAAGCCGTTGGAAGCTGCCTCTCAATCCCTGCCACGGCCTAATTTCGGAACGGCATCCATTGTGTCGGCCGATCTTTTAGGTGAAGAGACTCTGCTGAATGCCAATTTCCCTCTTTTTTTTTTATCTAAAGGGAAATTGGGTCATTCATTTAGCCTCCATGCAGCCTTTTTTTCCTTCGGGAGCATTTGAACGCTCCGGTAACTGTCACCAAGTTCTCTGGATGTAAAATGTTAATGGCATTCGAAATTGAGGGACTCCTTGGACTGAAATTTAATGTCGTAACGATATTGAAAACAGCAAAAAAAAAAAAAAAGAAAAAAAAGAGAGAGAGAGAGAGAGAGAGAGAGAGAGAGAGAGAGAGAGAGAGAGAGAGAGAGAGAGAGAGAGAGAGATTTTTTTCTCGTTTTCTCGTGGATGATAAAGAGCTGAATGTTTTAAGACAAAAGACTAGAATTCAAGAATGGGCATGTGGGAAAATGTCAGGAATGCTGGTTTTTTGTAGAAATATGGAATACAGTTCTTTTTTTGCAATGAATAGTTTATAGTGGTACATCACAAGGCATAGGCGTTTATGGCAGGAGTTTATATATATGTATATATATATATATATATATATATATATATATATATATATATATATATATATGTGTGTGTGTGTGTGTGTGTGTGTGTGTGTGTGTGTGTGTGCATATATGCGCTTTTAGTACTTGTTCTCCTTCTCCTCTTTAAGATGAATACTGTGCTCTCTTTACCCCTGGAATTTCTTTTTTTACTATCATCTCCACTTTCGTAAACATCTGTAGATAACATTTTACTCTATTGTGCAATTAAACCCTAAAAATCTCTTTTCTTTATTCACTGAACCTCTAGTTTACTTAAACCACCACTTAATGCTTTTATTCCTTGTCCTTACCAGCCTATACTCTATCATGATATTACATGGAATTTTTCATAAAATAATTTACTCTTATGTCTGTAACCCTAAACCATGTTCCATCAGTATTTTCCATTACAACCTTTTTTGCTTCCATTTTATTAAATCCATTTGTCAAAGGTACATTTAAAGTACCATGTTTCCTATTCCCTCATCAGTTGAAACTAATATCTATCTCAAATTTCGTTTCATCAGAATTTTCTAATGTAACCAATGTTCACACAAATATGCTTCAACTGAAAAAAAAATATAGTTTGACCATTAAAGAAACTCTTTCTGCCACAACTCAGGAACATGAGTGTTGGGTTACCCTTAAATCTGCACTTTTTGGTATAACAGTTCCTCCTTTACTGGAACCAGGTGGCTGTGTCACTAACTGTCCAAAGGGAAAGGCAACACCTTTGGCTGATGTGTTGGATAGTAAACAAAGTAACGAGAAACTTGTTCTTACTCATTCCTGTTTTCCTGAGGCTAAATTAACTAATTCACCTTTTCGGTCCCGGGAAATTAGTTTACTCTTGGTGGACCTTGATGCTCATGGAGATGTAGATTCAAATGCTATTTTTCCCTTGTGTTTTTTATGAAGACCGCCGATTTCTTAGCACGTAAGTTGTCTGTTATTTTTCACAAGTCAACAAGAGGTTCTTTTTGTACTTGTTGGGAAATGGTAATGTTACTCCATCAGGTAAATGTGTTTGTGGAAGCCCTAGCCCTATAGATTACCGCCCAATTTCCATAAATCACATATCTGAATTTTTTTAACGTCTTTTGGCAAAACGTCCAAATAGGTATAATGAAGGTAATTATCTGTTCCCTAGTTTGCAATTCGGCTTCCGCAAAGTTAAAGGCCTTAGAGCATGTGATGCCCTTCTTACAATCTCCAATTCTTTACAGAAATCCCTTGAATGTGGTCTGGAAGTTCGTATGATTGGCCTTGAATTTTTACTGCTTTTGACCGTGTTAATCATAGGGCCCTTGTTTTTTAACTCAAATAGTTAGGAGTAGGTGGGTCTCTTCTTAGCATCATTATTGAACTTTTAAGTTATAGATTGCAAAGAGTTGTTGGTGAGGACCATGGTGATTATAGGAGCGTGAGATCTCAGATGTTCCTTGAGGTAGTATACTTGATATATGATATGTGGTTTGGCCTAAAACAAGCTTGTAGCATATGCAGATGATGCTACTCTCTTTTATTCCAGCTGTGACCAAATTGCGGAATGATCTTCCTAATCGGGCTTTTGGATCGGTGGAATTTCAGAAGTTCAACCTTGTAGCAAATGTTTTCGTGTTTAACTGTTATGTGTCTCTTCATAGTTTATATATGACAGATCTAGATGAACGTTACTGATCTTAAGATATTTTATAATTATTACTCCTCATCTAGTTTACCTATTTCCTTTCCTCACTGGGCTATTTTTCTCTTTGGGATTATAGCATCCTGCTTTTTCCAAGTAGGATTGTAGTTTAGCTAATTATGATAATAATACATCCATGAATGTTTTCCTCCATACATTCTGTACTTACAGATAATCTATCAGATCTATTTTCCTATTGTTTTCCTTTCCCATATATATGTATATATATATATATATATATGTGTGTGTGTGTGTGTGTGTGTGTATGTATGTATACACACACACACACACACACACACACACATATATATATATATATATATATATATGACATTCTGAATAACGTGATTACCGGAAATTAGTGCTTCTGATGAAGCATTAGAGGTATTACTGAAATCATCCTAATCTGTAAAGAGAATGCTGCGACTATATCATTAGAGGACATGTTTTCATTTCATGTTCAAATCCAAAAACATAGAGCATTTGATATTAGTTCCTGACAGAGCCAATATTAATCATCTCTCTCTCTCTCTCTCTCTCTCTCTCTCTCTCTCTCTCTCTCTCTCTCTCTCGTAACCGATGATAGATGACTTTCCATTTAATTGAGAGATCGTTCGCCAACGGAATCCAGAATTATCTGTATTTCCGAAGGACACAGTTGGGTTATGAGATCAGTGGGACAACGAATTGTTATAAAAGAAAGATACTTTTCGAGCGAAGATGTCTTTTATTAAATCTCTGAAGACTTATATGCTCTCCTAGGATAATAACAATATTTCTTTTTATTTTCTCTATTCTTAGAAAATAACCTTGGTGAAATCAGTGTTAATAACTTATTGAGTATTTTATACTTGTCTGATGACCTTAAATAAAAGATTGAAGATCTTTTTAGTTATTAGTCATTTTATCATCGTTGCCTTTTTTCGATTATTGCGATGGGTCACTTACTACATTCTATATTTCATTCTCCCCTCCGCGGTAGTTACCTGAAGAGACTGCTATTAGATTTTAAGAGTTTCCTTTATAGACGAGACCATGACGATGTATGATCAGAAAATGGAAACTGTCTTTGATCACAAAGTGCAGTCAGTGAAAGGGAGCGAGAGGCGTTCTTTTCTTAGATAACTATTCGTCAAGTGATTCTTGATGTCAGATTTTTTTTTTCAGCTGAAAATGTTACTTTTAGAAAAAGATGCCCAAAAAGGATTAGCTTGCGTTGTATCTCATTCATTTATTTATTTATTTATTTATTTATTATTATTATTATTATTATTATTATTATTATTATTATTATTATTATTTGTTGTTGTTGTTGATATTAGTTCTATTATTTCCCCCTGCTTTGCTCTTCCATTATATTTCCACTGATGGACATTGTCCTCTGAGAATTTGGCTGTGCAAAATCATAGCCTTTTATTTTGTTCTGTCTTACTATGAATAGTACGAAAAATGCTATTGTGTGTATATTTGTATATTTTTTTTCTTAATAGTACCACATATGCCTCTGTTCAATGGCTGAAGCCCTAGATCTTTATGCGTCGTTTTGTTATTTTTCCCCAAATATTTAAATTTTCTTCTATTATTTCTTGGCATTCAAAAGCTCATACTTACAGTATATAGATTTGGCACAAAGGAGAGTATGGATAAATGGATATGGCCATTTTCTTTTATTAATCAAGGTATTTTTATGGCTTGCAATATCAGCATAATTAGTATTTTAAATCTGCCCTTAATATTTTTTCATGACGGTAGTTTTGGAAGAAATATCTTAGTAGAAGTATTTTCGCATTATTTTGCATTATGGTGGCGTTCAGTATGGGATGTTTTTCTTTAAAAACCAACCCCTGAGCCTTTAACGGAATTGTGGCCTTAGCTAAAATCGACGAAGGATATGTTTTCACCCCTGCATGTTTGGTAAGTTTGTTAGTTTATTTATATATTCATTTGTTTGTTAGAACTTTTATACAAAAATTAGATAACCGATTTTGAACAAACTTGGTAGTCATGTTGGATATGATCCAAGAATGAATCCATAACATTTTGGATGAAGTTCATCTAAGTACAAGTAGGCAGCAGTGCGTTGAACATAATCGCAATGTTGTTGTTGTTGTTGTTTTTTGTTTTGTGTGTGTGTGTGTGTGATCAACAACGAAAATTGGTGGACATGTGAGATGTGACCCAAGGACAGATCCAATATATTTTGAAGAAAATACATCCAAGTCTTAGTACGCAGTGGAGTTAGTAGCAAAATAAGACTGCTTGTCGTGGTGAAGGCATGCTCTCTACTGAGTGTCCTTTCAGTTATTATTATTATTATTATTATTATTATTATTATTATTATTATTATTATTATTTGCCGTGCTACAACCCTAGTTGGAAAAGCACAATGTTATAATCCTAAGCGCTCCAACAGACAAAAATAGTCCATTGAAGAAAGGAAATCAGGAAACAAACCACATTGGAAGATTAGAACAATGACAACATTAAAATAAGTCTTTCATACATAAACTATAAGAACTTAAAATAACAAGAGAAAGCGAAATAAGATAGAATAGTGCGCTCGAGTGCACTCTCAAGCAATAGAACTCTACCCCAAGACAGTGAAAGGCCATGGTACTACCCAAGAATAGAGAACAATAATTTGGTTTTGGAGCGTCCTTCTAGGAAAGCTGCTTACCATAGCTAAAGAGTCTCTTCTACCCTTACCAAGAGGAAAGTGGCCACTGAACAATTACAGCGAAGAAGAATTGTTTGGTAATCTCAGTGTTGTCAGGTGTATGAGGACAGAGGAGAATATGTAAAGAATAGGCCAGACTATCCGGTGTATGTGCAGGCAAAGGGACAATTAGCTGTAACCAGAGAGGGGGACTCGATGTAGTACTTCCAGGCCAGTCAAAGAACCCAATAACTCTCTAGTGGTAGTATTTCAACGGGTAGCTGGTGCCCTTCCCAACCTACTACCTATTCATGTTTTCAGAGCATAACATTCTTCGAGTAATTTACCTACATTTTAGTTTCATGAATATTCCACATCCTTCCGGAAAACCCTGACTGGGTAATATACTGTCCTCTTTCCCCCCCCCCCCCCCACCCCTTTGCATGAATTAAACTCATTATGACGCAGTACAAAATTAAAATCTCGTTTTTACCTTCTATTAAATCTGACTGACGAGTAAAGAGTATTAAGCTTATTTGGTGGGTTTAGCGTTGGTTTATGTTGACTTGATTTTGTGTCACTTAATTAAGGGTGCTTAATGAGATCCTCTTGTTTCAACTGTGTGTAAAATTGCCTCGTCAATACTCATTAATCTGAATCTTCTGTAATGAATGACTTTTTTTTTAATGTGCATTGATTCCTTTGTAAGCTTTCCCTCACAACCTGATCTCTCTCTCTCTCTCTCTCTCTCTCTCTCTCTCTCTCTCTCGTGATACGTGTACAATTCCGTTCAGCTGTGAAATAGTTTCTCTCTCTCTCTCTCTCTCTCTCTCTCTCTCTCTTCTTTCGTGATTTCTGTGTACAATTCCGTTTAGCTGTGGAATAGTTCTCTCTCTCTCTCTCTCTCTCTCTCTCTCTCTCTCTCTCTCGTGATTTCTGTGTACAATTCCGTTTAGCTGTGGAATAGTTCTCTCTCTCTCTCTCTCTCTCTCTCTCTGATATCTGTGTACTATTCCATTTAGCTGTGGAATAGTTCTCTCTCTCTCTCTCTCTCTCTCTCTCTCTCTCTCTCTGATGTCTGTGTACTATTCCATTTAGCTGTAGAATAGTTCTCTCTCTCTCTCTCTCTCTCTCTCTCTCTCTGATATCTGTGTACTATTCCATTTAGCTGTAGAATAGTTCTCTCTCTCTCTCTCTCTCTCTCTCTCTCTCTCTCTCTGATGTCTGTGTACTATTCCATTTAGCTGTAGAATAGTTCTCTCTCTCTCTCTCTCTCTCTCTCTCTCTCTCTCTCTGTATTCTATTTTTCCATTTAGTGAAAAAGACCGTATGATTTGTACAACAAAATTGGATTTGAGTAGGTTATTAGTGGTTTCGAATACGATATTAGAAATGAATAAATAAAGGTGCACAGGAAACTACGTAGTCAAGAAAAAATTGTCTATTACAGGATAGGATGGGAAGAGAAAGCGTCTTTAAAAGCTCTTTTGAAGAATGCCCTATTGAAAAATATTCTCTCCTCATTAATGGAATTCCGGTCATATTTCATATCATGAGCCAGAGGAAGAATCCATCACATGAGTTACACACACTCTCTCTCTCTCTCTCTCTCTCTCTCTCTCTCTCTCTCTCTCTCATCATTTTTTAGTATTTGTTCTTGAAAAGTTAGTTACTCCTTTTTGTAAATTTATCGCTGGAAATAACCCAAAGCTTTACTATTTCTCATGTTACTATTCAGGAATAACAACTGGAAATTTACGAGTTAAGGCTATGCATAGTTAATTTTTTTCTATATTTTCTGAAGATTTGATGAGATATAAAGATTTTTGACTTATGTTATAATTGGAAAATGTAACTTAGAGTAAGACAAAATATTAAAGTGTGCTTGCTGCAAATGTTCACCCTTTCAATTAAGTGTATCATTAAGTTAGTGATGTGATCACTTATCTATTATTATTATCATCATGATGATCCTCATCATCCTCATCATCATTATCATCATAATTATTATTATTATTATTATTGTTATTATTATTATTATTATTCGAAAAACGCCTACTCCCAAATTTAATTAATTTGAGAGTATTGCAGCAATAGCTGCTTTATCACTATTTTGTGAAGTGCATTTGATAATTTCCCTGAAGAGGGCATGAGTGACACTAAAGGAATTAATACATATATTCTAGAAAATAGATTTATGAAACAAACTGCTTGAACTCTAAATCAAACACGGCAATTCTTTAGAGTTATACACGTTCCAAAAGTTATAACGGACTCCCATTGTCAAGAAGTTACTTTTTACTAATGACACTGAGGCGGTTGATTGTATTTGTATAGTACTGGCTCTGGATTTTAGAGTTCTGTATAAGAATGAGACAGGTGGTTAAGTTGGTTTGGTTGATATTAAGCCACCTTTAAGTTATCCAAGGGCTCTTGCGTATAACAGTCCGTAAGATACTGAGGATGCCTCTTGACCAGCCTCGGGCTCCTGCTATGTCATAGGATCTGGGAATAAGTTGCCGGGTGCGGAATTATCATATGACTCTCACTGTAACTGCCATTGTTTACACTTGGTAGTCAAACGGGCATCTTTGTCTTTAAGAAAGTCAATTTATTTCTCTATTATCTTTTATGGTTTTCGTTCTCTCCATGTAATCATGGTTTTAGTCAAGGTTTGGTTAGTGATTTCATTATTGGTGCTATTGTTTCCTTGTTGGGTTTAATTTTTTCTTACCCGAAAATAATAACAACGCAAGAGCCCTTGCCTCACATGAAGTGGGGCAGTCTTAACACACGCATGCATGATTTTACAGGCTGCCATATTTCTACGGGCTGCTAATGGAACCAGAGGCCATGTCTTGCATTGGGTGAGGCATATAATGAACTAACCAACATCATAATGGCTTGGCCCTATTCCAATGTATAAAGTTAGCTTATCGCAACTGACTAACTAGCTTTAGCATAATTTATGGGCTTCTCTAAGAGCTAGAGGTATGCTGGTATAAGGCCAGTATAATCTAAAACAACAGCCTCAGTGTCATTTGCCAATAAGGAATTCGTTATAACCTTAAATCCCGTCGCAGTTGTAAAAGGATACCATTGTAAAAACCTTCGTGTATGATGTAGTGTTTAAAAAAGTTTCCTTATTAATCTAATATTCTATAAGATATTGAGTCACTGGTGTCCTCATTTCAAAACTTATTCTCTGCACAATATAAGAATGAGAAACAATTAGTGAAAAAAGTAACAACAAAAAAAGCCGTATAGATAAATGCCTGTTCTGCATTATTCTTCAGTGAATTATTATTTTCATTATCAATATTATTATTGTTTTTTGTAGCTACTATTCTTATTCAAGTGATAGTACTAGTGAACGGACAGACGCGTTAGGCATATTGCCTTTTGATGTCCTTTAAAATGGAATTTCAGGACGGGGATCTCTTATGATCTACGGCACCTTTAAAAAGACATTTGACTCCAGAAAGACCATTTGGTGTATCGGAAAACCAGACGGCTTGGCACTGTTGTTCCCTCAGCCACCACTTCGCTTCTAGATGGCCTCCTACTTTAGAATGTGTGGGAATCTAACTCGTGTTCCGTCTTTTCGACTTGGTGTTTGGCATCTTTCTCCTTTTACTAAGTCAGTATTATATTTCTTATTTGTCCATTTATCCAAGTTTCTAATCTCTCTCTCTCTCTCTCTCTCTCTCTCTCTCTCTCTCTCTCTGGCTTGGAGGTAGTGCGTTTAGATCACAATCTGAAGGACCAGCTTTCGATTCCCGGTCTGAGTAAGGGATGATATGTGCTAACTCCCTAAGCTCCAATACGCTTTCGTTAACTTATCCTTTGAATTAGGTACATGGTGGTTTGTTGACTGTTATTGGCTGTAGTAGAGAGAGAGAGAGAGAGAGAGAGAGAGAGAGAGAGAGAGACGTAAATGCTCAGTGTTTCCGTCTAAATGTATATTAAACATCAAGAGCTTCTCTGAAGTAACCCTCGCCCCCACCAATGTACCAGTTGATAAATGTCTGTCTGTCTCTCATAAAGGAGAGATATACAGTATGTGCGAAGTTCTGTTAATTTTAGGTATATGGCATCTCTCTCTCTCTCTCTCTCTCTCTCTCTCTCTCTCTCTCATACTTAAACACATTAAAATATGAAAACTGTTTACTTTTCTCCTAAACCACATGTGAAACTGGGATTTATGGTGAACTCACACCTACACACTCACACACACTGTATCTATATGTATATATATATATATATATATATATATACATGTATGTGTATAATTATACGGTATATACATTTTCATTTAACATGAAACCCTTCCCATTTTTATTATGAAAGGAAATCAGAATATTTCCATCCCCTTTTGGAAAGAATAGTGGGTTTTTTCGAAGCGGATTTTCTAAATCAGTACAAAAAATAAAAATGTGAACCGTCGCAAAAAATAAATGCCGTTGAAATATTAATTCATTTTTCAAATTTGTATAGATTGCATTGCGAAGCATCTAAACCTGGTAATAGTTTGCCCTATTACAAGGCAGGAGTGTTATGTAAAGTAAAGATGGAACGGGTAATATTATGTTAATTAAATTATTAGAAGCTTGAATAAGTTTCTTGTGTATGGGGGATTGATTCTGAAATTAAATCCTGCTTCGACTGATATTTTTATTCATTTGCTTCATCTTGAATGCGTATTTGTAGATCAGGTTGATGTGGTGACCTGGTGGTAGCGTCCTTGCCTGGTGATTGCCAGACTGGGGTTTGAGTCACACTCAAACCCATTAAGTTCTTTTGATCGCTGCAACCTCACCATCTTTGTGAGGTAAGAATGGTGGGGTTTGGGGGAGCTTATAGGTCTATTTGCTGAGTCATCAGCAGTCATTGTCTGGCCGTCCTTTGTCCTAGCTTGGGTGGAGAGGGGTCTTGGGCTTAGGCCCTGTCCTGTTTGATAGGGCAGTGTCACTATCCCTCGCCTCTGCCATTCATGAGCGGCCTTTAAATCTTTAAAATGCGAAAAGGAGACGCATCGTGAGCTGTGTTCAAGAAACGTGATGTTTAAAGACATGCTTTGCTTTTATTAAGGTCCTGGCATGAGAGTTAACTGCTTCAGAAACACGGAGACAAATTTATCTTTTGATGTAAAATATGTAGGAAACTGCTTGAGGAACACTATAAGCTTGTTAAATCTTGTGAATAGATAGATGGATAGATCTAATTTATTGCACTTCTTATTTTATCACTGTATCTGACAATAATCCCTACGATTGTGAATTGACTTACTCACCTCTATAGTTACTTAATATTTCTATTTATATATTGTCCGGTTAGCCATTTACAGAGAAAACTTTTTGTCTGTATGATTAAAATCAGAAAAGAAAACAAAGCGGTCGATTTGTTGCTCTATTTCAAAGAAAGATGAAGATGCCGTTTCTCTCTCTCTCTCTCTCTCTCTCTCTCTCTCTCACCCCTATATAAGAAATAGCTAGTGTCTGGCTCTATATATATATATATATATATATATATATTTATATTTATATTTATATTTATATATTCCCAGACGTATAACAAAACTGTCTACCCGTCTTTCGGATAGGAGCCGACTATCATATCCTGGTGAGAAGGGTTTTAGTTGTTTGGTGTGTGTCTTATTTAAATATAACCTGGCCACTGTAAAAAAGAAAAAAATCTGAAATTTAAGTCTTTCCTGCGGTATATTAAGTGTTTCCATGTCCTGAGTCGCAATTAACTTAAATAGGTTCAAGTTTCAAAGAGAGAACGCTTCTGATTTACATCATATGAATGATTCATGAGAATCTCAACATGAAGTTTAAATGTTCTCAGTTTACTCGTGGTTTACTTTATGATTAATATTCCGAGTATGTCAATTCTTGTTCTCTTACCCTGACGGTGATATGGTATTTGCATGATCCTTCCCAGCCATGCCTGCAGAGTTCAATTGCAAGTTTCAATAACCTTTTTTCAAATGAAGTTATTGATCGCGCGTTCTTTTATCTTACCTTTTCCGTTCTCAATTGACTAAAAACGAGGCTTTTAACTGAATCTTGCGCTTGGCTGTCGTTAGATTGGATTTACTTTTTCGGGGGAGAATCATCTCCATTTTTCTGTTGAGAATAATTGTGACGACTATCGGCGGTCTTTTCGTCGTTAAGGGGATTCACGGCGATCCTTTTATGGTATTGTTATAGTTTGGACAAATGGAATGCATTCTCTCTCCTACCCTTATCCTTGCTATTGTTTGCTTGCAGGGACAGTTTGCAGGTGACTGTGCCGTTTTTACATTTAATGTTTGCGTACTTAGAAATGTATATATATATAAATAAATAAATAAATAAATATATATATATATATATATATATATGCCCCATGTCCACGGATAATGAGACATCAGAACATGGGTTTTTTTTTTCACTTTATTTCAAAGGGTTTGTGAGTACACTGTACAGCTAACACTCTCTCAGTAGAGCGCCTTGTCTTCTTGAACGCGTAAAGGCAAACTAACTACCCTTCGCTATCAAAATGCAATCTTGCTACAACAACATACTGAGTTATAGGTTTTGTGGAATTCTCATCATTATAGAGTTCATTTACCTTGACGTACAACGCATATCTTCATACAAGAATTAGGACATATATTTATACATATATATATATATATATATATATATAGGTAGATATACTGTATACATATAAATAGATAGTTAGATATTAGGATTCACGTCGATCTTTGTTGATGGGATATTTGCTTTAAGAAAAGATACATGAAATATTGTCGTCCATTGGATATTTATTTGTAGGAAAATAATGAAAAGAAATGGTCAGTGGCAAGCGATGTTCTTTACCAGGTGTAAGAGGAGTAAATATTAAAATGAATCAGAAATGATATTACTTACTGTTTTTGAAAGACAGGTAATGAGAGTAAATCCCTTGATTCTTTAAGAGAAATAAAAAAATATGCTTTTTTCCTTTTATTTTGTATTTTGAAATCTATTGGTCACTCTCACCAGACATATGACAACTTAAGTGAGATGTATTCGTGAATTCAGTTTAAGCATGAGCTGAAGTTGTCTTATTATCCCTACCGGCATAGTGTAGCGTGCATGAGCTGGAGTCCTACCACTGAAGAAAAAGGCTTCATCATTTGTTTGTTTGTTTCTTTTCTGGATCTGTATTATAATTCTTGTAGTGATAGCCATGTTTTTTAATTTTTTAATTTTTCTTCTTAAAGCCCACGCAATAGTAATAATTGTCTTTCATTTTTTAAAAATCATGGATATATATATATATATATATATATATATATATGTAAAAATCCTTTTCGATAGTATTGCTATGTCCCCAATCATTTTGCTGTTTTTAGAATTTGGTCATAAGGCGAGATAAATTTGAATGAACGAGACATGTATAGTAGAAAGGCGCCGTGCCAACTTTCAACAAAATTATTTGAATGGCATTCGTAGCAAAGTCTTTTCTCCAACATTCCATATGGAGATCTCAAATTGTGGGTGTAGTGACGTCGTCTTTTGTACTAAGTAAAACAGAAATTTACCTAGGATTTCATCGGATTCCTCGTCTAACGAAACCATCCTTTCGGTATTAGAGGCTCTTTCCTCCATCTTCTGAACTGTCTCGAGTACAAATGTGCTACTGGCATATCTGGTGGGTGAGTATGGATCGGTGGATCGGCAGCATATCATTCATCGTCTTCAGTCGCCTTCCTAATCTTTATTTCTGTGTATTTCCGTTAGGTTATGTCATCCCACTTTTGTCAAATGTATAGACGTACTCATTGTGCAGTAGTTTCCATCCGTCATGTTTAGTAATCGTTAACTCCATCAGCTAATATATATATATATATATATATATATACGCACACAAAATCTTAAGTGTGTAGGCGAGAACGAAAATAAAAACATTTTCATTATCACAAAAGTATGCCTAATGTAAAGGGTGAATCCTGAGGCTATGCAGTAAGTAACATTGTATTCATGTTAATGAATTGTACATTTGTATGTACCTTGAAGCTAAATGAAGTTGTTCTTTACATCTTGTAGTAAGGAAATCTTCACTCTTAAAAATTCTTTGAAATGTCATGACAAGCTAGAGACATTTCTGATTACAGAGTCTGGTATGTTTGATAATGTAGCTACATAAAACAAAACACTTTCAATTAAACGGACATTCCACGAAACATCACTTCAGCGAATCGTCTTAGGACAAAATGTCTGTTTGACGAACAGTCCGGCGACAAAACGGCCGGTCATATTAATAAAAGAGTGACTGGAAACTGTTAGGTTCCCTGAGCCTAGCCGTAAAGTCCTCTCCGGCTGGATGGAAGATTTGATGCTGCAATTTGATGCTCCCTACTTTTTCAGTCACCAGCCACCCATAGTTATCCTTCTAGTAAACCTCTTCTGTACATCCAATAAGATAATCCTGTCTTCTTTCGACCTTATTAGTCCCACTGTATAGCAGGGTCGACCGCTCGAGTCACCTCTCTCCATCTACTATTCCTTGCATCTTCTTCACCTAGTCCCACCACACCCATATCCCTCCTCATCACATACTGTACATCCATCTGATCCGCTGACACCGTAGGCTATACTCCTCGCCATCACGGGCATGTTCGTAAATTCTTGATTGGTTCGACTTCCTCCCTTCTTATTAAATGGCCATAGTGTATCTGACGAACTCCCATAGCTTTACCTTCTACATTACATATACCACAAATTCTTATTATAACTTGGCGCTCAATCCTTTCCAGTAGTGATGTTTCAGCTATTCATCTCACTATCCGCATCTTGGTTCTTTCCAACAGTCCCTCTTCACTCCTCTTACGTGCCCAAGTTTATGCCCCATGTAATAGTACAGACCTGGTAATTGTCCTGTAGATCTGTATTTTGACTCTTAATGCCATTTCCTTATCTAAAACAATTCCAGTTACTTCTCTTTATTTTCACCATGTTTCTTTCACTCACTGCTTTTTCAGTACCTCCCTCCTCTGTTATTATTGATCCCAAATAAATAAACTCATTAATCTGTTTTAGCACTGTCCAATCTTCCACTTGAATGTTTATTTCTTCATGTTCTCCTCAACTACTAATCTTTATCTCTGTGTATCCAATGTTCACCTTCAATCCTCTTCTTTCTAGGGCTCCTTTCCACACTAAAAACTTTTCTTGCAGTTCTACTTCACTGTCTGCTATAATGACTAAATCATCAGCAAACATAGTTGTTCCTAAATTAGTGTCTATAACTCGAGGAAGAGGAATGGACGCCAATCTCCACAAAAATCCCTCAATCTCCCCAGATTTATTCTAAACTGTGGCTCTTGCCCCACCATGCATCATCTAACCTTGCCAACTTCTAAGGTACTCCTCTTGTTCTCAAACACCAATAGAGTAACCTTCCTGATGCCCTGTCATACACCTTTTCAAGATCCACTAAACACGTAAACTCCCATATCCTTCTAAATATTTCTATTGGAGTTGTCTCACTATAAACATATTATCCCCTGTGCTCTTTCCTTTAAAGGTTTAAAAAGGTCGCTCATGAATGGCAGAGGCAAGGGACAGTGACATTGCCTTAGCAATCAGGACAATACCCTAGAGACTGACCATATATTATATGATCAGCGACCGAGCCTCCTCTCCACCCAAGGTAGGACCAGGGAGGGACAGGTAGTGGCTGCTGATGACTCAGCAGATAGACCTATGGGCTCCCCCAAACCCCCTAACCTTAGCTCACAAGGATAGTAAGGTTGCAGACACTAATGGCACTAACGAGTCTGAGCAGGACTCGAACCCCTGACTGGCAAACACCAGGCAGAGACGTTACCAATCAGGCCACAGCAAAACTGTTGCTCATGTATAAAAACTTTCTCAGTCTTCCTTCTACTATTCTTTCTAGTTTCTTGAATACAGGTTCCAAACTCTTTATTGCTTTGTAGTTCTAACAGTTTAAAACGTCCCCTGTTTGTTTACGCAATTCAATTAACCAACCATCTTCCCAGTCCCTTGTCATTTCCTCTACATCCCAGATCTTTTCCAATAGTGTGTGCGCCCACTCTTTGCCGAGATTTCTCAATGCCTTCATCATTTCTATTGTTACTTCTGATTTTTCCTGCAGCTTTATTACTTTTTCTTTTCTTTACAACATTCTCAACTTGACTCTTTCTGATGTTTGCAACTGGTTCTTCGAATAGTGGTTTGTTATGTACGTTGATAAAATGTTGATTTATTGCCTTATTATTGCCATGACTTGAAGTATTCTCCCTAGAGATGTTGTTGTATGAGCAATGTATTTTATATTGTTGTACAAGAAATTAGGAATGTTTTGTCGCAAGATACAAGTGTATTAGCTTAAAATTAGAATGTTTAGAAGGAAAAGCCCGGAAATTTATAAATATGTATATATGCATGAGTGTATATGGAGAAATATATATATATATATATATATATATATATATATATATATATATATATATATATGTATATATATATATATATATATATATATATGTATATATATATATATATATATATATATATATATATATATATACACATATAACAGAGAGATAGACTGATAGGCAAAAATTCAGTGTAAAAAGCAATAACCATCAAAGCACCGTTCTGCCATAATAATGATGGGTTTATCTCAGTTCAAACAAAATATATATGAACTGAAATAAGTCCGCTTGCTGAGACATCAACGGCGATTGTCTTGCTTCCTAAGGTCGGTATAGGTTGTAGGTGCTCATTTAATGTTTTTTTATGTCTATAGGCATTAAACTATCCTTTAGGTCTGCTGCTCATTGCGACGTTTAAATCTCAAAGTAACCGTTCTTGTTCGTATCCTTTCTCTTGAGATAAGGTTAAAGGCGGATTTCCTTATCCATTACTCTATGTGCCTGATTCACAGTTCAAATCTATACTCAAAATAGGTTTTTATCGGATTGGGTTCATCTGCCCGTCATTATTCGAGATTCGAACGTTGGTCCACAGGCGAGAACGCATTTTATTTATCTATCTATTCATGAATCTATTGACCTATTTGTACTGTATATATATATATATATATATATATATATATATATATATATATATATATATATATAGAATATGTATATATACACATATACATGCATGTGCATATATGCACAGATTATGCATATACTGCATATTTGTGTATATATGTATATACTGTATATATAAGTATATATATATCTATATATATAAATATATATATATATATATATATATATATATGTTGGGTTTTGTTATAACGAAATTCTATAAATTGCTGACCATCAACAGAGCGCAGAAAATACGATATACGATATACGATTTACCATTTTTTTTTTTTTTTTTATATGGAACGAGAATTAAGTTGTACATTTATTATTTGGAACATGAAGTGGTTCATACTCATATTTATAAACATCGGTAGCAGTCAAGAATTTGGGACTGTATATACAATGGAGGGTTTTCTAAGAGTAAGAATGTATGTCTTTCTTATCGGAACCTCAGCGGTCATGTATTATTATTATTGGGTAGTCACCAAGAAAATCTCTTCTCTCTCTCTCTCTCTCTCTCTCTCTCTCTCTCTCTCTCTCTCTCTCTCTCTCTCTCTCTCTCTCTCTCATCCTCTTAGTGGCAGTCTTTGTTTATATACGTAACCTTTTCAGCTCATCAAAAGTCAGCGGGACAATCGGCTCAGGGTAAAAAAGTGTATCACAATTTTTCATTCAAGAAAATACACGTTCTCTTCTCCCACTGTTTAAATGATCCTGAGATTTATTAAATTCAATTTAACTTCATTTTGATGTTAAATTTTAATTTTATAAATGTACTAGAATAAAAACAGGGTACATTCTAGCACACTATTCTATCTTATTTCTCTTTCTCTTGTTTTCTTAAAGTTTTTATAGTTTATATAGGAGTTATTTGTTTTAGTGTTGCTACTCTTCTTAAGTTATTTTATTTTCCTTGTTTCCATTACTCACTGGGCTATTATGTCTGTTGGAGCCCCTGGGCTTATGGCATCCTGCTTTTCCAACTATGGTTGTAGCTTAGCAAGTAATAATAATAATAATAGTAATAATAATAATAATAATAATAATAATAATAATAATAATAGTGCTCTTTGTGCTGGAGGAAGTTCTGGCATCTTCTCATGATGCAAGAGGACAAAGCGAATGACGCAGTGTCCCATCAGAAAATGAAAGAGGAAAAAATAAGAGACGTTGTGAACAGTATTATTGTGACATGTCGCTGTGATAATAATAAACAGGAATCACCGGCCGTTGCAAAATAGGGCCATGACAGTGAACGCTCGACTTTGGCTGATAATGAAAGAAAAAAAATTCTCATTGTTGCACATGTTACGTCCATTATTGATCGGATGAAATGCTTTTCTGAGAATTCTATTCTTACAAAAGGATTCTCTCTCTCTCTCTCTCTCTCTCTCTCTCTCTCTCTCTCTCTCTCTCTCTCTCTCTCTCTCTCTCTCTCTGACCTTTACACTAGCATCTCTTGGCTAATGGCTATTTTTCCCGGAGTCCTGCATTACGTAGAGTGATGTCTTTGCGGCGTCGTTCTTGGTTTTTTTATTTCTCCGACATGTTACCCGCAAAATAAAGTCAGCAATAAAGTGCAAATAGGCAAAGCTGTAAATTGATTGATTGATTGATTGATTTGAGGTTTTCTGTTATCCTGACATCTAAGGTCATTGACGCCGAGCTGCAAACTGACTGGCTATGAAAGATTCAAATATCTTTTGGTAATTTTTTAATATTGCTATATTTCGGCATTGAAATCATGGTTTTCAGGTTTCGAACGATTTTGATCATTTGTACCGAAAATCAGTAGTTTTATGGAGGTCACCTGTCAATACTAGTTCTCTTGCTTGAGGATACACTCGGCCACACTATTGTATCTTTTTTTCTCTTTGTTTTGTTAAATTTTTTTATAGCTCATAGAGGACATATTTATGTAGATACTACTGTTCTTAAAATATCTTATTTTTACTGTTTTCCTTTCCTCATTGGGTTATTTTCCCGGTTGGAGCCCCTGGGCTTATAGCATTCTGCTTTTCCAACTAGGGTTGTAGCTTAGAAAGTAAAAATAATAATAAATAATAATAATGATAATAATAAATAATAAAAATAATAATAATAATAATAATAATAATAATAATAATAATAATAATGGGTGACTGCAGGGTGAAACGTCCGAAATACCAGGATACCTGATAGGTATCTGTCCTTGCTGGACCTCCTGTCCAGACTTATCGCACTGTAACACTATGAAAACATTGAGTAGATTTACTTTGTACTTGGTTTATTGCTAATCAGAATCATGCTGTAAATGTAACATTGGTATGAACCATTTCTGATTAAATGAACCCAGTTACAAAATTCTGAACATGATATTGAAAGTTGTATTGCATATTCTCTTTCCATTTTGCAAGGTTTCCATGAGAATGAAATCTGAATGTTTGGTAGACAAGAACTCAGAAATGCGGAATTTCCGAGCTTATTAGAGCTAAAACAATTGCTATCCTTTTTATAGAAGAACAATTTTAATTAAATTTTATAGTTAGGCCTCTATATTTGTAAATGATTTCACGATTCGATTTTTGAGATAATTTTAATTGACCCCAATAAAAATCTGTTGATGTAGAGAAAATACGAGTAAGAAACTTTTCAAAAAAAATAAGATACTGAACTAATTTCTTGATTAACACTCTACGACATTACATTGACCCGAGACCTTTTGAAACTTTTTCATATAGAAGTATAATGTGATGTATTTCACAGCATTTATTATTATCATTATTATTATTATTGTTGTTATTATTATTATTATTATTATTATTATTATTATTATTACTTGCTAAGGTACAACTCATTGTTGGAAAAGCAGGATGCTATAAGCTCAAGGGCTCCACTAGGGAAAATAGCTCAGTGAGGAAAGGAAATAAGGAAATATACTATAAGAGAAGTTTAAGAACAATAACATTAAAATAAATTTATTTTATGAAAACTATGAAAAATTTAGAATAACAAGATAAGATAGAATAATGTGCTCGAGTTTACCCTCAAGGAAGAGAACTCTGAATAACAGAATACTTCAGCTTAAAGGGTATTCAGCCTATTGTTCTTCAAGCCAAACGCGACATGAAAAAGTCCCACACCTAGTGGAGGCTGCGTTCATGCAGGTGGCGATTCGACAGGCTTAGACAGGAGCGGACTGAAGCTTGAAAAGGAAATCTATTTATTTCAGTGAGACAGATCCAGCCAGCACATTCAGCTCTCTATTTGAACGGTCTTATTAGAATCAGTTTATTTTAAATTTAAGTTTTGGTTGAAGGAACGGGCTGAAGCTTTAATTAGAAATACATTAATTTCAATAACACTGTACAAGAGAGCGACTTAAGCTCTATTTGAACAATCTCATAGAAATCGGATTATTTTAAATTCAAGTTTTAGCTTGCTCTAGCCAGATATTGTCGATGTGAGGTAGGAGCGGCCTGAAGCTAGAATAGGTAATACATTGATTTCAACGAAACCAATCCAGCCACCATCTCAAGCATTCTTCGTCCAATCTCATTGGAATCGGGGTATATTGAATAGGAGTTTCAGCCTGCTCCTGACTGCACCTGTCTAATAGGTGGCCATTTTACAAGTTCAGGGAAGATTGAACTGAACCTTAAATAGGAAATATCTTGATTACCATAAGACAATTCTTGCGAGCATCTTAAGCCCTTTGTGTGACCTGTCTCTTTAGAATCCCTGTGTTTTAAATTCAAGTTTCAGCCTACCCCTGGCTGTGTCTGCTGAATAAGATACCATTTGGCAGTTGCAAGTAGGAGCGAGTTGAGGCTTGAATTAAAGGTACATTGATTTCATTGAGACCATTCCAGCCATCTCCCTAAGTTCTTTGGGTGACCAGGCTCAGTGGAATTAGCGTATTTAAATTTAAATTTCAAGTTGTACCTGCTGAATAGGCGACTATTCGGCTGTTGCAGATAGGAGTTGGCGGAAACTTGAGTAGGCAATACGTTGATTTCTGTGAGATCATTCCAGCCATGATTTTCAGCTCTGTGTCAAAAGGTCTCATTGGAATCTGCGCATTTTAAATTCAAGCTGAACCGCTGTTCTTCCGGTCGGAATTGTTTGTTTTGGCTTACACTTCCTTGATTTCGCAAAAATATTGTATCCAATTCGCCACACTTTCCATCTCTTAGAAATTGAAACTGAAATTGGAGCTACTTCATGTTCCTTAAGCCAAATGATCAAAGTGAATGAAATTTTAGATTACAGGAGAATTCCACGGATTTTGGAGAAAGGCGAAATTAGCTACATAAATTTGTCATTAAGGAATTACCTTTTCTAAGCCTGTATATACATTACAATCACGTTTTTTTTTATTAGAATTGTTATAATCAGTGGATGGTTTAATTTACAATTATGTGATTAAGCACTGAATCTATAAAAAGTAAATAAATTAGTAGCTAACCAAATTCGTTTTTCCCTTCCCATCAAGGTTATCAAATCCCCATTTCAAACGGTAACATACATTTTCCTAAGCTAATGCAGTATTTACTCGACATTTAGTCTTCCGGACTTTTATCCCATATACTAGGATTAGCCTCTATTAGGTGATTTACCTCAATAGCCTCATTCATGCTTACACGTGGAATAAACAGTCTGACTTCCAATCAGAGCTAATAGCAGTCAGCTACTGTGGGTGCTTGTGTCATCATCTCCTCCTACGCCTATTGATGCAAAGGGCCTCGGTTAGATTTCGCCAGTCGTCTCTATCTTGAGGTTCTAATTCAATACTTCTTCATTCATCTTCTCCTACTTCGATCTTCATAGTCCTCAGCCATGTAGGCCTGGGTCTTCCAACTTGGTGCTTGTGTTGCTCCGAAAATAGACAGTGGGGTGCCGTCATCTACTTCGCTCTTCATAGTCCTCAGCCATGTAGGCCTGGGTCTTCCAACTTGGTGCTTGTGTAGCATCGAAAATAGATAGTGGGGTACCGTGCAGGGGTTGAGAATACAGCAAGTGTGAAAGGCTCCAGTAAGGTCTATCCGTCAAATACTTCGTCTGGCACCGTGACGGACAAATTTGTGGAATCCTGTGGCTCACTTCTCTACAGGATGGATCTCTTACCGAGCGAGGTAAAGAGAACAAAGTTTTAGAAAAAAAAGAGAGATATCCAAATATGAGTGCTTTTAGTGAATATTCAGGACATCAGGACATTATTAGGGTGCAATCATGATAGTGTATGCCAGCATGTAGTTCATAAATTAGCGTAGAAATATTTCATTAGTGAGAAGTCATAAAGCAACCATGCAGGTCTAGCTGACTGAAGTTGGGAAATTGGAACAAGCCAGTTATAAACAATGAAAAAAAATTATGTTTTCTCCGCATCTAAAATGAAAAGAACAAAACTTATAATTATTCACTTGACTAAATTGCTCAAACTTATTAGAAAGTGACACCTACAGAAGAGATTTTCTCTCTCTCTCTCTCTCTCTCTCTCTCTCTCTCTCTCTCTCTCTCTCTCTCTCTCTCTCTCT
>NC_090732.1:129336718-129346718 GCF_036898095.1 Palaemon carinicauda | reverse complement strand
TATGTGATAAGGTTGTTGATGTTCATGATCATCTTTCCATTATTATCTTCCTTAATTTTAAATTCAATTTGTGAACACCAGATTTTTATTTTTGGTGTTCCTTGTTTTCCTATTTGCTGAAGACAGTAATACATTCTTAATACCTTTGGTCGGCGGAGTTGAAAGCTCAGGTTTAATCAGGGGATGGATAACTCGCTAGTAAAAGTGAACAAACATTCCTGTCAAGTAACCCCTTCAATTAAATTAACCTTGAAGACCGAAAGAAAACGAAAGATTAGTAGTTTATATAACTAACATGTTGAAGAACACACGCATATTATATATCGTCACCCTCATAAACTAACTGCCTAAGTCATTTTCTCCACTTGTTGGGAAATAAAAAAAAACCTTCTTATTTCCATATATATACTGTATATACATATATATAAATATATTTATATATATATATATATATATATATATATATATATATATATATATATATAGATAGATAGATAGATAGATAGATAGATAGATGGAGATGGTTTGGGCATGCTCTTCGCACTCCCCAAGAGAGATTAGCTCACCTAACGTTTAACTGGGCTCCACAAGGCGCTAGAAGAGTTGGAAGACCCAGGCTTACATGGCTTAGGACTATAAAGCGCGAAGTATGTGATGATGAATGGAGAAGTATTGAATTAAAAGCTCTAGACAGAGACGACTGGCGAAATCTAACCGATGCCCTTTGAGTCAATAGGCGTAAAAGGAGTATATATATATATATATATATATATATATATATATATATATATATATATATATATATATAAATGATCTCTAAATATTTAGATAGATATGCTCACACACGCTTACGCACAGATTCAACCCTTCCCACCCACCTCTCCCTTTCCTAACTACAGCCCGCTGGTTCGGCAATTTGTGTGAGTGTGGTTTCCTAGTTCACATCTCGGGGTACCCCATCTCACCATGGTATGACTACTTCCCCTCCCCCCTGAATTTGTCAGGGAAGAGGTGTGTATATATATATATATATATATATATATATATATATATATATATATATATATATATATATATATATATATATATAGTCAGACACTTTCTCTTTATATAGTTGATGTATGTGTGTAATAGTATATGTTAGTCTATATGTATATAGTTAGTCACTTGCTCTTTATTAAATATGGGAGATATGTGTGTAATAGTATACGTATATATGTCGAAACGAGTAGATAGAACAGAAAAGGGGTTTCAGAATGTGGCTTTGAAAAATAAAGCAGGCAAGTAAAATCAACATGAAATAAGGTGGGTAGCAAACATGTTAGGGCTGATGGAAAGTATGCAAAGTTCAAGACAGGTTCAATAAAGTGGTGAGATGGAAGGAAATAAGAGTGGCTTATGTAATATAGGAAATGGGATGGGTCAAGTTAAGAAACAATGTTATATGTTGTTGCAGAGTAAAAGGGTCAGTTACATAAAGCTTTAAAGGATGAAGAGAATTAGGTTTAGTAAAAAAAAAAAAAAAAAAAACGTTGAAATGTTGGAGTGAAATGTAAGCAAAACTTACAAGGAAGCAAGTGCGGCGAGGAATATTAATGTTACTTAAATGTTCTGCTATCCTCGAAAGTAAAAGTTTTATTGCAATGTTTTATTTTTAAAGAGAATTCGTGAACAATTGTATAACATAACAGAACTCTTTGCATGAGACCGTGGCGAAATTACTTCTCAGTGACTTTGAGTATCCGCAATATAGAGAGAGTATACCGAACCTCCAAACTTATACAAGTTTGGGAGAGTTTGCATGTATTCACACATATTTTCACTTCTGCGAAAGTTGGTGGAATGTGATGATTAACAAGACATTAAATTTGGAATTTTCAATATAGACTCAGTTATAAAAAGCCTTGACGCTTCACAGTTATTGTATATACAGATACATTCAAACAATATTTTGAATATGAATGCATCATCATATTCTTCTACGCCTATTGACGCTAATGGCTTCTGTTAGATTTCGCTAGTCGTCTCTATCTTGACCTTTTAAATCAATACTTCTCCATTCATCGTTTCCTACTTCACGCTTCATAGTCCTGAATCAAGTAGGCCTGGGTCTTCCAACTCTTCTAGTGCCTTGTGGAGTCTAGTTAAAAGTTTGGTAAACTAATCTCTCTTGGGGAGTGTGAAGAGCATGCCCAAACCATCTCCATCTACTCCTCATCATGATCTCATTCACATATGGCACTCTTGTGATCTTTCTCATTAAATTGTTCTAACAATAAAGTCAGTTAATATTGATATATAAATAACTAGCAAAGTTGCCAATACCGAGACCATCAAGACATAAAATATCCCCGTAGGGTGGTAATGCCATCAGTGTCCTTCACGCGGTGCACTGTTGACATTAAAACAGCATTCATTCGGCCCAAGCTGCACTCTCTTTATATCGTAATTCACCAAAATATTTAAATTTCAGTGCATTGTGTAACAACAGGGGTTTCCATATTTGCACTTAATTCTAAGAGTCATGCCTTCTCCATTATACGGCTCAATACTACTCTGTATTCTAGAAGTTTTATTCCGGCTATGACAAAAGTGTGTATTGGTCTTCCTAATCAGGCAGTTGAATCGGTGGAACTTCAAAAGTTCAAACTTGCAGTGAATGTTTTTATGTTGAACTGGCTGTCATAAGTCTCTTTTTATAGTTTATATAATAAAGATCTGTTTTAATGTTGTTACTGTTCTTAAAATGTTTTATTTTAATTGTTCATTACTTCTCGTATAGTTTGTTTCTTTCCTCAATTCCTTTCCTCACTGGGCTATTATTCCTTGTTGGAGCCCTTGGGCTTATGCCATCCTGCTTTCCCAACTAGACTTGTAGCTTAGCTAGTAATAATAATAATGTTATTATAACTTTTTCGTGAATCTTAAATTGGTTATATTTCACGGTTACCAAATCCTGTCGATTTCAGTATCTATATTTGACCGAAATGTTTAGGTTGCACGCCTAATTTCAAACAGTGGCAACATTTCAACATACAAGTAACCTTTTTAGTGTATAATTAACTAACTGAGCCAATAATTTTGCCCGTCATTTGTTGGAAAAAATCACATTTTCGTTAACCTGTGATTTTACTTTGAATAAAGGGCATTTTACCAACCATGTGTGAGGGTGCCAACATTTTCTTAGTACTGGGTCCAGTGCAGAAAAAAGGTGGGCCTAATATATAAAATACCTTGTGCACTGAGATTGGACTTTTGGCGTGCTAACGATTCAGCTTCACGAATAGGAAAATTAATCCAAAATTTGGTCACAGCTGGAATTACGCTATGGTATTGAACCTTATAAAAGTAAGAACTTTTATACTAACAGCTTATCACATAGTCCGTAGTTGATATTAATTAAATTGTGTTTTGAAGAGGCTACAAGCTGGAATAATGCACAGTGAAAATTACTTGTTTAACTTTTACTTTTCATAATATTACATTCCACTTATAATTTTAGATGAAATATGACAGAATGGCGCAAGTTGATGTGGTATATATATATATATATATATATATATATATATATATATATATATATGTGTGTGTGTATATATATATGTATATATATATATATATATATATATATATATATATATATATATATATAATGTATGTATATATATACATATATATATATATATATATATATATATATATATATATATATATATATATACATATATATTATATATATATATACATATATTATATATATATATATATATATATATATATATATATATATATATATATATATAATTGTCTGTAAGTTAATTTTTAATGTTTATTAAATACTTATACCGTGGAGTTTCGATATTGTCTTTTGATAATTTCAGGCGTTTAGTAAATGTCATTATGATTACAATATACTTAAAATTAATCATTTATTTTATAGTTAAATGATTTTTGCCTCATGTTCGTGCACGCCTCGTTTCCTCGAAAAATTCTTTGGAAGCGTACCCAAGCGTGTCTTACCTAATTTCCGTTTTTGAATTCCCCCACCTGTCCATTCTCACACGCTCAAAATACACGGCTTTCCCTTTTCTGTTATATACATTTATATATATCCTTTTACCAAACAAACTTGTATTTCCGTTTAGGTTTCAACCTCGGGCTTTCCATTGCTTCCATTTCCGTCCGAGTATCTCCGAGGAAAATCCAGCGCTTATTCAAATCCGTTAGAACCGGGAAACTTCACGCGTTTTAGAAGGCTCTTCATCCCCCCCCCCCCCCTTGCAACCCTCTCTCATTCACCACTCGGATCCGTCAACCCGGCCGTTGGTGAATTTCTTATGCATGGAAGTATCTCTCTCCACTATTTCCCCTCTTTTCCGTCTGCCACTAAAGTGGACTATGTATTTTCTTTTCCTTCTGGCTAAACTGTTTCCTGTGTATTTTCTGTTTTAGATAAAAATTGGAGCGAGGCCCCTTAGCCTTTTAGAAAGAAGTGGAGCAAGCTCTTTACATTTAGTGATGATACGCTAGCAGTGGTAATTATTTGGAACATGCGAAGCTTTCTGGAAATCTGAATTTCCTGAGGGAGAGAGAGATATATATATAATGGGGGCGTCTGAAAACGGTCTTTTTTTCACGCTTATTGAAACAGCTGGAATTATGGCTTAGAGTACAAAATGTTGTTTTTGGATATAATAACAGACTTGCGTTTCCACATTTAAATGCTTTAGAGAAAGAAGTAGAAGGGGAGGAGAGCGAGAGTTTTGGTTTCCAGTTGTTATGCATTATTGTTTTCGCGAGATGTGTGCCAAAATGAGAGCTTTGCTGCACATTTCTGTTTGCACTTTTAATCTCTAAAATTTGTCGTCGTTGATGATGTTGGTCATCAACTTTGTCAAATATTCTATTTTTCTATTATTTTTCTTCAAGCTTTGGTTGCGTTGGAAGAAATTTGTTAGAACTTGGCATTTTATAGATACTTAAATTAAGGTTTTACCGTTAAATTATCCTTTTTATTATTACTTGCTAAGCTACAACCCTAGTTGGAAAAGCAGAATGCTATAAGCTCAGGAGCCCCAACAGGGAAAATAACCCAATGAGGAAAGGAAATAAGGGAAAATAAATACATTAAGAACAATAACAACATTAGAATAAATATTTCCTATATAAACTAGAAAATAACTTTAACAAAACAAGAGTACCAAACAAGAGGAAGAGAAATTAGAAAAAATAGTGTGCCTGAGTGTACCCTTAAGCAAGAGAAGTCTAACCCAAGATAGTGGAAGACCATGGTACAGAGGCTATGGTCCTACCCAAGACTAGAGAACAATGGTTTGATTTTGGAGTGTTCTTCTCTTAGAAGAGCTGCTTACCATATTTAAAGTCTTTTCTACCCTTACCAAGAGGAAAGTAGCCACTGAACATTTGCAGTGCAGTAGTTAACCCCTTGGGTGAAGAAGAATTATTTGGTAATCTTAGTGTTGTCAGGTGTATATGGATAAAGGAGAATCTGTAAAGAATATGCCAGATTATTCGGCGTATATGTAGGCAAAGGGAAATTGAACCGTAACCAGAGAGACGGATCCATTACAATACTGTCTGGCCAGTCAAAGGACCCCATAACTCTCTAGCGGTAGTATCTCAACGGGTTGCTAGTGCCTTGGCCAACCTACTCCCTACAACCAGGACATCTAATATAATTCTTATCCAACTTGAGTTTACTATATATATATATATATATATATATATATATATATATATATATATATATATATTTACATATATGTATTTATATTTACATATATGTATTATATATAAATATTTACATACATATATATATATATATATATATATATATATATAATATTTACATATATGTATCATATATAAATATATATATATATATATATATATTTATATATATATATGTGTGTGTGTGTGTGTGGACTATATATATATATATATATATATATATATATATATATATATGTGTGTGTGTGTGTGTGTGTGGACTATATATATACATATATATATATATCTACATATATATATATTATATATAAATATTTATATATATATATATGTGTGGACTATATATATATATATATGTATATATATATATATATATATATAGTATATATAATAAATATATATATTTATGTATATATATATATATATATATATATATATATATATATATGTATATATATATATATATATGTATATATATATATATATATATATATATATATATATATATATATATATATATATATTACTACACATTCTGTTGTGCTTCTGAGGGTATTTGCCAGAAGAATGGATACTTCTAGTTCTTAGCAGTCTTAAGGGTAAAAGTATCTAACCCCGAGCTTTCATTAACTACAACGAACGCAGTGTTGATTACAGGGCGATCAAGATCATACAACGGACCTAAGTTTGAGTTAGTACTAAAGTAATAAGACATGATACCTATATTCCATCTACATCTCAGTCTATTCTCTATCAAGGGTTTTATCAGGGATGGCTTCGGGGAAAAAATGAAGGATGAATTCCTTGTGAAGTAAACATTTTCACATTATTATTTTCTTACAGTAATATAGAAGATTCATCAGCAATGCGTTCATATCTCCCATTTATGTAATCATCTATTATTGATATGTAGGTAGATAGATAGGCTGGATGAAACGTTGTTTTCTATATATATATATATATATATATATATATATATATGTGTGTGTGTGTGTGTGTAATATATATGTATGTATATACACACACACACACACATATATATATATATATTTATATATATATATATATATATATGTATATGTATATATGTATATATATACATATATATATACATATATATATGTATATATGTATATATATACATATATATATATGTATATATGTATATATATGTGTGTATATATATATATATATATAATATATATATATATATATATATATATATATATATATATATATATATTCAAATAAACCATATATTTTAATACCTTAATGTCTGAATTCCCTTATCGACCCTGGGATCATAGTCCCAAGGCGGAACCACTCAAAGACAATAGTTTCTGACCGGCCGGTAATCGAACTCTGTTCCAGGAAGCTGGAATGAACAGTGACTTACGATTTAGCCACGAAGAAAGATAAAAATCAATGACAATTCCTCTGTATTTATATCTGATGAATTCAGGTTTTTTGTACTTAGAATTGAAATCAACCCATCTTTACCATCGTAGCTAACTGGTATGTTTATACTCGGTATTCGATTAATGATTATTTTTGCACATTTAGACGTGGCTAAACGGTAAGTCACTGTTCATGCTAGCTTCCTGACCAGGGTTCGATTCCAGGCCGGGCAGAACCTATAGTCTTTGAATGGTTCCGCCTTGGGACTCTAATCCCGAAGTCGAAAACTTTCAACAATTAATTTCTGTCTTTATCTCCTTTTTATACTATCCCAAGTATCATATGATATCCCTGGTTTTCTCCTTGTAACCACATGTCCCAAAACTTCACTACCAACTGACTGACATATGTTCTTAATATCACATCAATCTTCATTAATTGTCTGCTCTTCATCTCTTAAAATCTCTAAGACTGCAAATATATTCCTACATTCAATGGCAAAGAATTTCTCTTTGCTTATCTTTCAGAAGCTTAGTTGTATCAAACCTATGTATTCCATCTACATTTCTGTTGGGTGCTTTCAGTTTTAATTTTAGTGTGACAATGAGGAGCTGGTGATCACTACCAATATCTGCACCTCCATAGCTTTTTACATTTCTCAGAGTCCTCCTTCTCTCTTTATTAATGGCTATGTGATCTATTTGATTTCTGTAATTGCCAAAAGGTGAAGTCCATGTATATTTGTGGATGTCCTTGTGCTGGAAAAGAATACCTCCAATAGCAAGATTATTTGTTGAACAAAAACTTATAAAGCGTGCCCCATTTTCATTTGCAACTTCGCCAAGACCCTCAACACCTATTATACCCTCTGTACCTTGATTATTCCTTACAACATTAGCATTGAAGTCACCGATCGATCACAATTTTAATCTCTCTCTCTCTCTCTCTCTCTCTCTCTCTCTCTCTCTCTCTCTCTCTCTCTGGGATGTCATCCATTACACTTTGCAGTTCTTCAAAGTATTCATAGCATATATATATATATATATATATATATATGTATATATATATATATATATATGTATATATATTTATATATACATATATAAAACTGTATATATGGATAAATGGATAAATGTGCACACACATCATCATCATCATCATCATTATTTCCTCTTATGCCTATTGACGCAAAGGGCCTCGGTTAGATTTCGGCAGACGTCTCTAAACACACACACACACACACACACATATATATATATATATATATATATATATATATATATATATATATATATGTGTGTGTGTGTGTGTGTGTATATATATAAAAGTATATATATAATATCTATGTATTTGCATATATATATATATATATATATATATATATATATGTGTGTGTGTGTGTGTGTGTGTATTTGTGTCTGTGTCTGTGTGACAGTATTAGCGTTCATTTTAAACTATCAATTGCTGACTTGAGTAAAACCTAACTAAATAAGACGAAAGACCAGTTGAAGTATCATAAAAAAAGCTCGTAATAAAACGTTTGTAGTTTAAAAGAAACTGTCTGACCAAAAATTGTTTTTATACCCACCACTCTCAGTTTTTTACGACACTCTACGATGCACCTTCAGGAAGGTGCCATCAGTGATCTCACAAGTTGATAGCATCATGAATGCATTGTGAGGAAACTCCATCTGAATCAAATAAAAGATATTGCCAAAGAATTTTAATATGGAATAAAATGTTACAATTGGAGTATTAAACAGGGTTTCCAGCAATTCCTTCCAATAAAAGGATGAATACCTTTTGACTTCTCTCTCTCTCTCTCTCTCTCTCTCTCTCTCTCTCTCTCTCTCTCTCTCTCTCTCGTAAAGTTATATACCAAAGGTAATTTCCTTCCTTGAGAAATATTGTCTGCTAACCACCTACTTTATAACGATTTATTATCCCATTTGGGTACGACGTGAATGAACCAACTTTGATACTTTATCCTCGAATGAAAGAGTAAATCAAATTTCAGAAAACTGTTAAAAGCAATAAGAACTTGAATATTATAATACGATTTTACAGATGGGTCTAGTCGTCTCTCGCAAAATTTATCCGAATTCAACTAAGTATATTTGCTTGTTAAGTAAGCTTATGCTGATCATCTCTGTGCATAATTCACTTTAACGCCTTGTGCATAGGTTCGAAACCTATCACGGGGAGGCAAAATATTTTTTCGGTTATTTATTGTTCGCATCTTAGCTTGTAATAATGTACATAATATATATAAAAGTGTGAGGTAGTCGAGAAACCTAAGAGGTCATAGGAGGTGTGGTAGCCTTTTGGAAACGTCCTTACTTAGGAATCTCTTAGACAGGAGTTTGAGATGCGCTCAATCCCGATAGTTCCTAGCAGTGTCTGCAACTTTTCCATCCTTGTAAGCTAGGGAGAGTCCATAGGTCATCAGTCATTGCCCGACCCTCCCTGGTCCTAGCTGAATGGATGGGAGCCTTAGTCGTTGATCATATGTACTGTATATATGGTCAGTCTCTAGGGCATTGTTCTGTTCCTTGCCTCTGCCATTCATGAGAGATGTTTAAATCTTTTTGGCCTTTAAAAATACACATATAACGAGTAAAAGTAGTGAAATTGTGATTGCAATTGCCCTCAACATAAGTCGTTCATTTAGCAACTGGGGGAAGTTGCTGTGTCCAAGCCCACAGACTAAGATCAACGAAGGCAGCAGGATCTGTACAAAAGGTTGGTAAGAGACCAAAGTTGTCCGGAGAAGGCAAGGTTGGAATGTATGAAGAGATTGCTGAAAAAGAAAACTCTCCTTTGTGAAAGGGAAGTTTAGATATTGGATGCA
>NC_090732.1:129321718-129329218 GCF_036898095.1 Palaemon carinicauda | reverse complement strand
TCTGTTAAAGTTTTTATAGTTTATAAAGGAAATGTAAATTTTAATGTTACTTTTCTTAGAATATTTGATTTTTCCTTGTTTCCTTTCCTCACTGGACTATTTTCCCTGTTGGAGCCCCTGGGCTTATAGCATCCTGATTTTCAAACTAGGGTTCTAGCTTAGCAAGTAATAATAATAATAATAATAATAATAATAATAATAATAATAATAATAATAATGATAATAATAATAATAATAATAATAATAATAATAATAATAATAATAATAATAATAATAATAAACTGAACACCAATACAGTATATGATATAAGAAAGTACTCAGTCAAATTCAAATAGAAAACAAAAAAACAATTAATAACTTGTAAGTAGTATTTTCTACATGGATTATTACCTTTCCTAGATGGTATATTTTTAGACATTAAAACATATTTAAGTAGTTATGTATATTAAGATAAATGATAATTAAGTGGGAATAAATATTTCAGGAAAAAAAATTATTTTATATTGAAAATTTGTTCGTTGATTTCTAAGCAAGAGATAATAGTCATTAGTCATTAAGCTTTATTATTATTATTATTATTATTATTATTATTATTATTATTATTATTATTATTATTATTATTATTATTACTTCCTAATTTACAACTCTATTTGAAAATGCAGGATGCTATAAGCCCTGTAAGGGCTCCAACAGGGAAAATAGCCCAGTGAGAAAAGGAAATAATGAAATAGATAGAATAGTGTGCCTGAGTGTACCCTCAAGCATTAGAACTCTAACCCAAGACAGAAGAGGATAATGGTAAAGAGGCTATGTCACTACCCAAGAAAAGGGAACAAAGGTTTAATTTTGGGGTGTCCTTCTAGAAGAGCTGCTTACCAGAGTTAAAGTCTCTTCTACCCTTACCAAGTTGGAAGTAGCCACTGAACAATTACAGTGCGGTAGTTAACCCTTTGGTGAAAAAGACCATGGTGCTTCAAATGAGAAGACAAATAAATGACATAAAATCATTACTCTCAGGAGAAAGCTACGATGGTAAGCACCAAAAGAAATTGCGAAAGACTTACTTAAATGTTAGAAGGACCCCAACCCTTAAACAATTGAATGAATGGCCTTATTCTCTAGAAAACCCAGCTTCCTAAACCGGTATTTCATCGTCGAGTATAAGGATATCCCTTAATAATTTCCTGCAGGATCAACGGTCCACTTTAGTCTATTATGGGGGTTGCATTCTAACTTGGGATCAGCATTTGGGGATATTTCCTTGGAACAGATAGGAGACAGGCAAGACAAAACTTCACATGAGCTTGAATCCGAATAAACAGATATAGTCTTAATCAATTTGTTTGTTACCTAATACACACTGTGCCATGAAAGGTGCACCGTCATCATCTGGATTTGCATCCAATTAACAAGCATTCCAGAACACAGAGTTTAATGCCAGAGATGAGTATATTGTCTGCTCGAAAATTTAATTTCAACTGCCATTGTGGTAGTACATTCAGTATGCCTTATTAATAGGTATGATTTGCTGTTCTTGGGGTTAAGAACTCCGATGATGATCTCTGGGATGCCTTGTGAACTCCTCGAGGGCGTTAACCTTACAGGAGACTGAGGATTGGCGGGCTATGGTCAGATAAGTAATCTTTGTTTCGTGTTAGATTTTGTCTACCCTTAAAATAGCGACCGCCTCATCTTCTCAAGAAAACTCAGCTGTTGACCTAAGTTAATGGGTTACTTCGGCCTCCTTAGTTGTGGTAGCACATGGCGAGATAGATAACCTTAATGGTTTGTGGTTACAGAAAAATTGTAGCTTTAGGAAGAGTTGCAACAAGGTTTGAGTTATTTTTTTTTATATTCAGGAGAGCAAGTTTCATCAATGCACCTTTAGGAAGAGGAAGATAGATGTAACAAACAAACGGTTATTCCAGGATCAGATATAATGTCAGAAATGCGTCATATGACAAGATTTAAGAGTAAAGGTTCTAGACCCAGACTTGGCCCTGTTTTCCCGGTGACGGTGTAGTTGTTTCAAATGAGAAAACAAAAGCAGTGCTCTAATTATTAATGAGAATGTAGACAAAACTCTCAGATGAAAGATTATCGTGAAAACTTCCCTCGAATATTCCAAGGTAATCGTCGGTTACCAGACAGAATGTAACCATTGAGCCATTTCCTTCCAAAAAGCCACCCGGCTGCTTATCAGTAGTCTATTGACTTTACCGTTTACAATGTGTCACCCACCTTGACCTCGCAGCACCTCGTGGACTTTTAGGTATAAAGCTTTCTTTCCTTTTAACGTTGCGGGTATTCTGTCAGTCCAGGACTTTTTTTTTTTTTTAGATTTCCTTCACTACATTTTCCGAAATATACATCAATTTCAAAAGCTATGCTTGTATATTCTTTCTCTGTGTCCACTTCAGTACACCCAGCCCTATCATTTCACCTTTGTCAACATTTTTTCCGGTTTTTTCCCACGCCCCATTCAACTTTTTGTCGCAGACATAATTGACTTCAAATCAATTTCTGTCAGTTAATCAATTGGTAATTATGAGAAGTGGTTATCTGTGGTGTAGGATATTTCACTTAATGAACTCGCATGTATAAATGTTGTAATGTTTTGTTGTTTGTTATGATAGCTGATTGTAGTCTTGTTTTTAAATGTGGTAAGAGGTTTTTAAATCTTAGCAAAAAGAAAACAACATGTGTTTGCTTTTACATAAAAGTAAGGTGTATAATTATCTCAATAACCTTAATAGGATAAAACTCAAATGAGGATTTTCAATATAAGAGAAATGAAGATAAAACAGTATATTCAAATGCTGTTTAGATAGAAGTATTTTCTCTTTCTTTTCATAATGTAACAACGCATGTAATTTTGCAAATAGCAAAATAAACACCCATTTGTATCCTCCATCCACCCGAAATAAACTTAGAAATCCCGCAGTACACTCTTGCTCGCCGGTGTGTTTGTTTATTGGTTTACACTATCTGCTGGGACACTCTGGTAATTAAAACGCACACATTATATTGGATTTCCGGACACTTCATTCCCAGTATTGATTTTGAATTGCTTTATCCATAACGGCGCAGCATGTGGCCGGCGGTGCGTGTGATTTATGCGTGTGTGAGATTATATTCATTTGGAAAACTTTTTTTTTTTTTTTTTTTTTTTTTTTGATATAGCACTTTCGGTGGTGTGCTTATGAAATACGTTGTGTTAGGGACATTACTAAGCGATTCAGAGTTTTTATATATGATTATAAATTTTCTACTGTGCGTTTTTTTTTAGAATAGATTTAGACTGACCTACTGTCGTCGTTTTGAAATCTGTTTTGTATGCGCAATGGCTTAACTCTTACTTTTTCTCTTTCTGACCATATATAGGTAACTATAGGAAAAAATAATTGGCAGGTGATAAAATGAATTATCAAAGCAGCCCAGATGTGTTTCAATTCTTCTGAAGCTTACAATAGTATATCAACAACATCAAAAGTCACGCCCACGTTATATCCTTCCTATGTCCTCTGTACTCGTCCACGTGATGTATTCAATATGATAATGGGCGTAGGCGGAATTCCCTTTGATGATTCAATATGTCATTCTGGTTCATCAAAATGATATATGGATCCTTTTGCTATTATTTGGGTTTTGTACATTTCATTTTTTAATTGCTAAGAAAACAGAAAGTTAAAGCCGTGCCTCTTTTTATATCTGTTTAATTTTCTCTGATTGCTTTTGAAATCTCATCATCACTTTCAGTGTAAGGAAAAAAGAATGCTTATTCACTCTTACTGTAATAATGTTCCAATTGATTCATTTATGGCTGCCTTAAATATAATCGTTAAATATAACGGGCGTGAATCTCTACGGATATATCACATAGTATTTCACTATTGAACACACTTTTAAGTTCTTTTTATTCGGATACATTTCAAAATTGGATCGTTATTTCTCTTAGAGAATTAGCCACATCCACTCTATATTCCATTGCAAACACGGCTCTTGAATCATTCTGTTGGAAATGAGTTTTCGTCCTTTGAAGAACAACAGTAACTTGGTTCATTTCACACAAGGTAAAGTTTCTTCCAATCTCTGTCTATTGGATTTCTGTCTCTAATACGGTACAACATTGAACTACGTGAAAATTTATTCATCGTGTGCGTCTGTACTATGGATCGTGAAGTAAATAGGAACCAAATCAGTTTATAACGGACTGATGCAGATGAACCATCTTCGATAGACAGGTAGTAGATTGTGTAATCTAATAACCATCCTTTGAGATACTACCTCTAGAAAATATAAGACCTTTCAAAGAATGACCAAACAGTCTGAATATGGATTTTTTTTTATATGCAAGACCATTTTTTCTGACTGAATATCTTTTATACATTCTCTATCTTCTTCACACAAGTCATAACACTCAGCCTACTACACACGTTGTTCTTATCACATTGGCTATGTAGTGATCTGATGTTACCTCAGGAAGAAATGCCACTGTTTACTTTGTTAGGAGAGAAGCAACTCTTTAGCTAGGATAGACCTCTCCTCTAGGAGGATGCCTTTGGACCATCACCAGCCACTATCTTTGTTTAAAGTTGTCTTCCTTGAGGACTCGGGAACTTTCTGTTAATTTGAGCTTCTTGTTATTGTAAATGATTTGAAATGCTTATAAAGGCTAAGAATATTTTGGGATTTATGAAGAGTTTATTATGTGTTTACTTGTCCTCATGTATGACATTCGTAGTCACAACCATCGCTACTATCTTTACGTTTAAGTGGAAATCCTTGGGGGGGGGGGGTTGCATGTATTAAATGATGTGTCGGCTCTGCCATGTTGATCAATTTCATCTAACTGGTTTTTCTTAAAGTCCGTTTGTTTGTCTATAATTTTACAGGGTGGTGTTATTGTATTGGTTCAGTCATATCTTATTTTTTATTATTCTATAGGTAGTGGGTTGGCCAGGGCACCAGCCACCCGTTGAGATACTACCGCTAGAGAGTTATGGGGTCCTTTAACTGGTCAGACAGTACTACTTTGGATCCTTCCCTCTGGTTACGGTTCATTTTAACTTTGCCTACACATACACCGAATAGTCTGGAATATTCTTTACATATTCTCCTCTGTCCTCATACACCTGACAACACTGAGATTACCAAACAATTCTTCTTCTTTCAAGGGGTCAACTACTGCACTGTAATTGCTCAGTGGCCCCTTTCCTCCTGGTAAGGGTAGAAGGGACTCTTTAGCTTTGGTAAGTAGCTCTTCTAGGAGAATGACTCTCCAAACTCAAACCATTGTTCTCTAGTCTTGGGTAGTCCCATAGCCTCTGTACCATGGTGTTCCGCTGTCTTAGCTTAGAGTTCTCTTGCTTGAGGGTACACTCGGGCACACTATTCCATCTTATTTCTCATCCTCTTGTTTCGTTAAAGTTTTTATAGTTTATATAGGGAATATTTATTTTAATGTTACTATTCTTAAAATATTTCATTTTTCCTTGTTTCCTTTCCTCACTGGGCTATTTTCCCTGTTGGGGCCATTGGTCTTATAGCATCCTGCTTTTCCAACTAGAGTTGTAGCTTAGCAAGCAATAATAATGATAATGTGAATTAATCAATGCGTTCTAGACAGCACACGAGGTATTTGATAGTAATATTATGGACATTTTAGTTATCTGAAGGTAATATTATATTATGCTAGGTACAGAAACAGTGATTTGTCAAAAGACGCATTCATCTGAACTCCTTATTCGAGGCTCCAAGAAACCAATACTACTAAATGTGATAACCTACCAAGAACAAGGGTGGCGACAGCACATATAAGGAATTTTTCCCTTTATCTCATAACATTTTTTTTTGGACGTGAATGTCTTATTATTGCAGTTACGAAGGTTTGTGGCATTGTTCTATATATTGCAGTTCAAGATGAGATAATGATACTTTCCCTTTCTTTTCATCATCTTGGTTGAGATAAAAAAGCATGATATATATTCTTCTCTTACTTTTGTTGGTAATTTCAATATTTACCAAGTAGGGCTGGTGGTTTGATTATGTTTTGCCGATTGATTACCATGGCTTAAGAGCTTTCGACTTTTGTTTTTGAGCCCGAGTTTGTGGAAATGCAAATTAAACAGCGTACGAACCTGGCAATTTCTTGGACTTGGGTTGGTGTAATAATCAGCAGTGCTGGTTTTAAAGTTAGATACTCTGATCCTTATTTGATTGATTTAGTAACGAAAAGTGTCTTGAAACGACATTTTAACGATCTTCCGCATCTAAATTAGTTATAGCTTTAAAAGACAGTTGAATCCTCACTTCCTTTAGAAGAATGTTTTACCAAAGTTATAAATGAAGAATTCTTGTTTGTTGAATTCTCATATTAATAGAAATTCTTGGTTCATTTGGTGATTGTAGACTTGCTTTTCTTAAAAGAAACAAGAACTTTATCGTCTTTCGGAAATAGATAGTTCTAAAATTTTACTCTCCTCCCGTTCCGAGAGTTTATACTTACGCTGAAAATTAATGTAGTTTCTATAAAAAGTACCTATCATAATTCAAAGAAAAGTGTAACCTTGTGACTAATGAGTTTAATAGTAAACAAAGTAATGAAAAACTTATACCTCGCTTATGTTTTCGTGGTGCTAGATTTATTTGTTTCGTTTTCTGATCCCATGAAATTAAGACTTCTATTCAACCTTGGTTTTTATGGAGATTTGGTTCAAAGTTATATTTTCTTTCGTTTGTTGTAGAGTCTTGATTACTAGTTCCCAAGTTGCCTTTCATTTTATTTAGATTATCTCGAAGGTGTAAATGTTGTAGGGTTGGTGATGTTACCCAATTACCAAGTGTGTACTGATATTGCATGCCATGTCAATTAACGTATAATATCAATAACTCTGATGTTATTTATTGTTTGAACTCGTTAAAAAAAAAAAAGTCTGTATACCTATGCTGAAAATAATTATCTTATTCGTTTTCAGTTTGGGAAGACCTAAGTGCTTGTGGTGCTCTTCTTTAAATTCCTACTGGTTTGGAGAAATCTCAAGATTCTGATCATGTTTGTTTGAATGGCTTTGACTTTAATTATGTTTTTGATTGATTTAGTCTCGATTCTGGGGCTTTCAGATGTGAGTTGTAGGACCATTTCTTAGTACTTTTTTTAATTTCGACTAAAAGATTACAGATAGTAAATGCTGATGGCCACTATAGTGTCTGCAGTCATGTATTCTTTCATCTGTATAAGAGTTGTGTTATTGACCCACTATTATTGATATCACTCTATATGCATATATATGGTTTGGCTATAGAAACGAGCTGGTTTCTTATGGGGGATATGTTACTCTATTTTCATCGATCCCTATGTTGACCGATGTGGAAACGTCCCTGACTGGTGAACGCCAGACTGGGGTTCGAGTCTCGCTCAAACTCGTTAGTTTCTTTGTTCTCTGCAACCTCATCATCTTTGTGAGCTAAGGATAAGGGGTTTGGGGGAGCCTATAGGTC
>NC_090732.1:129299218-129316718 GCF_036898095.1 Palaemon carinicauda | reverse complement strand
GTTTTCCCTGTTGGGGGCCCCTGGGCTTATAGCGTCCTGCTTTTCCAACTTGGGTTGTTTCTTAGCAAGTAATAATAATAATAATAATAATAATAATAATAATAATAATAATAATAATAATATCTGTTTTGACGTCATTACTGTTTTTAGAATGATTTATTGTTAAATTGCTCTCATCATTTATTTATTTCCTTATTTCCTTTCCTCACTGGGCTGTTTTTCCCTATTGGAGCCCTTGGGCTTATAGCATTTTGCTTTTCCAACTAGAGTTGTAGCTTGGCTAATAATAATAATGATAATAATAATAATAATAATAATAATAATAATAATAATGTTTCAAAGTAATTTTTAGGATTCTTTGCACCAAGTACCATTTTATTTACTGAAATAACTCTTTCATTAACTATCTCAATTTTGCCACAAACAAAAATCCTAATGTCTTGTTTATATAATTGCATGTTCATTTGTTTACCAATCCTCACTTGTTTTTTTTTTTTTTTTTTTTTTTTTTTTTTTTTTTTTTTTTTTTTTTTTTTTTTTTTTTTTGCATTTCTGTGATATAGTTGCAAGAGGGAATATAGAATTCTACCCCTTATGCAACATATGACCATTTGATGCACGTCTCTCAAGGTACCGGTTACGTCCCAATGGCAATGAAAAAAAAATACATCTTCATTATTGGTAATGACTCTTGTATTCCCAACTTTTCTCTTTGTTTGTTGTAAAATTCGTTCTTGAATGCCATCCGGTCGCTGATTGATGAAGAGATTCAAAGAATGTAACTCTTTTTCCAAGTGAGTTGTCGTGTCTTAAGTTTTTGAAAACTTCATCAAACAAATATTCCTTTCAGTTATTGCTTGAATAAGATGTCGAAGTAATAAGTTTCTCCATTTTTATGTTCCCTATTTCCCCCCTTTCTGTCGACTTGTAAGGGTCCCGTCCAAATGGACCCCTTCCCCTACCCCTCCCCCCCCACCCCCTTCCCCTCCGATCTCCCCCTCCTCCCTCATTATCAGAGATTCCTTCCCTCTGGTCATTTACTTCGCTTGTACCCTCTTTCTCTCTTTTTCAAAAGGCTGCTTTTCTGATTGATCGAATTTTTTGTGTATCGCCTGTTTTGTTCTCCTCTCTCTCTCTCTCTCTCTCTCTCTCTCTCTCTATATATATATATATATATATATATATATATATATATATATATATATATACATATATATGTGTTTGTGTGTGTGTGTGTGTGTGTGTGTGTGTGTATGAATATGTCAGTATAGTTCTGTTCCGTTTCGGGATATATACCTCGTTCTATTTCAGGATGACTTTTAAGTATTGTAGATTTCCATTCCAATGTATTCTCTCTCTCTCTCTCTCTCTCTCTCTCTCTCTCTCTCTCTGCTTTAACCCCTCCTATTTCTTTTGTTCAGCAGCTGTCCGTTCCCCTTAGCTCATGTCAGACCCTTCAGACGACCCTTCCGGGATTACAAAAAATCTTAACTCTTACATTCTATTCTTAAGACGATGAAAATCATCAGTTGAAGCCTTTCAGAAGTCACCTTTTATGGAAGACTTCCGCAAATATTGATTCCTTTCAAATCTTTCCCCTTAACAATTTGTCTAAATTAACATCAAAAGTTAGATGGGGTTTAGTTGACAAATATATTTCAAGATCATGAAATGAGAGAGAGAGAGAGAGAGAGAGAGAGAGAGAGAGAGAGAGAGCCATTTCAAAATAATTTATGGCTTATCGGTCTATTTCGAATAACCACAACGCAACTTTACTTATATTAGACATAATTCTTGTACATTGGTAAAGATCACCCTTGTTGTTGTTGTTGTTGTTGTTGTTGTTGTTCTTCTTCTTCTTCTTCTTCTTCTTCTTTTTGATAGAAATGATAATAATTGTAAAATGGAAAATGATTGTTGTTGTTGTTGTTGTTGTTGTTGTTGTTGTTGTTGTTGTTGTTGTTGTTCTTCTTCTTCTTCTTCTTCTTCTTTTGATAGAAATGATAATAATTGTAAAATGGAAAATGAGATAAGTAAACATATCACAATACAGTATATAAAATGTATAACCACATTCAAGCAACCATTAATAGCGTTCATACCATCTTGCATAAATACAAAAAAAGATATAATAAAAATCCTGATCAGGCAAGCATCCGTATCCAGTTGTTGCATGTCCCAACAAAAGTGTTCCCTGGCAGAGATCTCGGTTCTTTCTTGCAAAGCTTTCTGCTTCGGCAGCTTTCGTCATTTATCCCGAGACTAAAGACTCGCGCTCGCGAGGTTCTTGATGACTTGGCTTGATGATTTAGGTGACCGGATTAATGACACGCGAATGACTTCGATAATGATTCCTCGTGACTGCAGACGAACGAATTATTGGAGGGCAAGTTCGCAGACTAGAGGAAGAATCGCGATTTTGTTCAGGGTTGTACAGGACAACACCTTCCTACTGCAATCACCACCTCTTTCTATTTCATATAGGAAAGAGATATTATGCTGAGAATTAGTAGCTTTATAAGATGTCTTGACGTAAATTTAAAAATAGCTGAACGGTATTCAGTCATTTTTACTTGCTTAGACTAAAATGTTTCAGATGGAACGATAGTCTTTCATGATATGGTCAAAAGTTTGTATAAGAAATATTCATTTTGATGTTGTTGCTGTTCTCAAAATATATCATTTTTCCTTGTTTCCTTTCCTCACTGGGCTATTTTCCCTGTTGGAGACCTTGGGCTGATAGCATCCTGCTTTTCGAACTAGGGTTGTAGTTTAGCAAGTAATAATAATAATAATGATAATAATAATAATAATAATAATAATAATAATGATAATAATAATAATGATAATAATAATAATAAAATAGGACAAACTCCATAACCCTACAAATACAATAAGAATATATTATGGAAAATGATAATCCTTCAGGGAAAATAAATTTAGATAATCCTTTCCAGATCTATTTCCTTTCCTGCATTCTCTTGCATTCAGCAGGCCTTTGATATAAGCTGAGAAACATATTCCACTTTTTTTCTGCTTTAAAATTTAGTATCGCTGTGTAAAGGGAATTTTCTTTTTCTATAAGGCAACCCTTTGCTGATATTGTTTTATTTCGCTCAACTACTAAATGAAATTGTGACTGACCCTAACGGAGATTTGGAACGGTTATGTCGGCAGTTTGGTCAGTCGAGTTTGAGGCTGTATATCTGAGAGGCTAGGAAATCCTTTTTCAACTGTCCTTGCATTATGTCTTCACGAATCGCTTTTTTTTATAGGATAACTGTATTTAATCATTCTAAATATTTAACAATATTTATTTTTTACTCTCCGTTCAATTGTGTTACCATTATTGGAGTTTGGTGTGTATCTGGAGTTCTGCAGCCTTCCGGGAATCAGATTTGTTGATTTCTGTATCCCTAAAAGTGGTAACTATGATTTAACCCCTTGGTAGGAGATAAGCTATTCCATAAGGGAACCCTCACTAACGCCTTGTTGGGCATTGAGTCGGGACTAGTAAGTTGTCAGTTACCAAATTCCCCAGAGCTTAACTTCTCTTGACAGTATAAGATAGAAATGTCGTGTGTTAATTATCTTAAACTCAAAAAGATATCAAAGCTGCTTCAGAGTGACATGCACTGCTATCGTGAATTTTTTTACTCCTCTCTCAGCTTATTTTTTATAAATACATTTGTATCTTTGTTTACATGTGTTTTGATTGGGGGGTTCTAGCTTCTCAAATTTTACGGACCTCGAGGATGGTTTAATGTGAATGTGTGCATAATTTGAAAAATAGGACAATGTCATTGAATTGTTTTTTTTTATGTATAAAAAGGTCAACAATACGGATAACTTAATTCTCTTCCCTAGCAGTGAGAAATAAATTAGTTATGAGACTGCAGAAGCAGGAACTGTTAGACAATCCCACATACTAGCGGTTGATAAAAATACATAGATGGGTGGAAACTAATTAAGAAGATAATTGTTTTGTTAATAAGTAAATATGCTTGTGTCTTAACCGTTAAGAATTAAACATGCTGAAAGGAAAGATGGTAATCTATTTTCACTTCTCTAATCGTCTTCAGTAGAACATCATCAAAACTTGTTTTCACCCTTAACTGGCTGAGTTGATTAGATATTTTTCTTTTCAAGTTATTTAATTTTCAACTAACTTTAATGAGTACAATCTGCACTTGTATACTTGATTTGAAAGAACCTTATGATAGCATATATATATATAATTCCAGAAAAAGGATAAATTTTAGTTCTTTTTTCTTCTGAGAAGAATGTCCTAAAGATGAAGGTCCTAGTAGATTTGAAAGAACCTTATGATAGCATATATGTAATTCCAGAAAGAGGATAAAATTTAGTTATTTTTTCTTCTGAGAAGAAGAATGTTCTAAAGATGAAGTCCTACTAGATGTGGGATCTCATAAAAACTTTTAGAAACTTCTCACCCCGAGAAAAGTAAGGAATAGTGAATTTAAGACATTCTCAGGCACTGGCATTCTCGAAGCAAACTGAATACTGCATTTGCAGGAATCAGAGGTTCATAAGCTCTCTGATGAAGTGTTTCCTAAATTGTTGATGGACAAAGAAGATAATGGTTGGTAGAATGCATGACGGGCAGTAATGTTCCTCTCTCTCTCTCTCTCTCTCTCTCTCTCTCTCTCTTTCTCTCTCTCTCTCTCTCTCTCTCTCTCTCTCTCACCTTAGATGTCAGGATGCCAGAAAACCTCAAATTATTCTCTCTCTCTCTCTCTCTCTCTCTCTCTCTCTCTCTCTCTAAGCTTAAATGGGCCATCCATATTACGATATTCCATTGCAAGGCCACTCCCCCCAAAAAGGAAATGCAATTACAGAGCTTACTCAGTTATGCTTAATTGGGCGATGGAGCGAATTCCTGGGGCCAGATTCGACTGTTTGGGCTCGATCTTTGCTTTTTGCACTTTTGGAGAAACGAGCTGCAATAAAGAGCTGTGTGCTTGCGAGACGGCGTATGAAGTTTTTAAGAACTTTTTGACCTTCCTTTGTAAAGAGCAACTGGTGATTTATTTTTAATGGATAAATTGTGAAAAATTATAAAGTCTAAGGTAAAATAACTAACTGGTAATTGAAGTGGGATAAATTATCGGATATTTAAAAGGAATAACTTAACTTATATTCTCTCAATTTGAAAAAAAAAGGCAAAAATTACTAATCTGGTTAGATAAAAACGCAATCATTATTCTAAGGTTATAAAAAAATAAAATCTTTCAAACAAATGACTGCATAAAATTTACTCTCAGGTATATAAAAATTTACAATTAGCACGTAATCTGGTTTTGGAAACAGAAAATATTTAGAAGTTAGACATAAGAGGATTGCCTACTCTCACGTGTAATTAAGATTAATCTTGGATTTATTTTAAAAGCAATAGCTTTTTCAAGCATTATTTTTTTATCAATCCTTTATTTTAAATGGCATTTTTTAATATTCCTCAACGGATTCAGCCATATCTGGTAACAATACAACGAGCACTCCAGAAAAGGCCAGATCTATTTCATGTACACAGCTGTTAAAGGATGTGCTGCATTATTAGCAAATGTGTCGTCGGGAAAATAGTTTTGGAATCCTCTTTTGAAAACTAATAAATTCATGTAGTGTAATGTACATCGATAAATATTTTATTTATTTATATTTTTTTTTCTTTCTCTCTCTCTCTCTCTCTCTCTCTCTCTCTCTCTCTCTCTCTCTCTCTCTCTCAATCATAAACAATAGCAAGTCTTTGACATTTACAACTCTGACTTTTGATTAATTTCTGCATGTTGGATCATCGAGATTGCTTAAAGGAGAACGGCAGAAGTGGAAACTTGTTATACCTATGATGAGGAGAGAGAGAGAGAGAGAGAGAGAGAGAGAGAGAGAGAGAGATGGTATATCTTCGAGAAGGGAGTATGGCCTGGACACGGAGGGACCTATTGTAAATGATCAGATAGTGCTTTCAAGAGGGCCATGGCAAAGGTGGGAACAAGACATGTTTGTGAATAGGAGAGGGACAAAGATCTTCTCTATCCTCTACATAGATGGAGCGATAGGTGTGCACCATATATTCCCTGCTTTTCACTTAGGTATGAAATGCTATTTGGTCTGGTTTACTATTAAAGGAAATATTAATGTATATATATATATATATATATGTGTGTGTGTGTGTGTGTGCGTGTGTGTGTGTGTGTGGTTGTTCCATGCTCTGTATATGAAATATGTAGATTTATATATGTTTTATACAGTGTGGAGATCACTGAACTCTGTTATAGGTGACGTGTCATAAGTCTGATAAGTGACATGTCTTAATCCATATGATAAGAGTATATTTCCATTACAGTAGAGATTTCTACTAATTTAGTAGTTTCAGAAGCGTGGCTGTACTACGATAGCATTCCCAAGAACAATAATATGGTACTCCTCGGAGGAATATCTCGTTGTGCAAAGTGTTTCACGAACCTTTTTGTGATAATGTGAAAAAATCTGTTTCGAAGTCTCATTATCCGTCGACATGGGACATATTTTATAGATATATATATATATATATATATATATATATATATATATTATATATATATATATATATATTATACTCACACACACGCACACACACATATATATGTATATATATATATATACATACATATATATATATATATATATATATATATATATATATATATATAATATTATACTCACACACACGCACACACACATATATATGTATATATATATATATATATATTATATATAAATATATATATAAATACATACATATATATATATATATATATATTATACTCACACACACGCACACACACATATATATGTATATATATATACATATATATATATATATATATATATATATATATATTATACTCACACACACGCACACACACATATATATGTATATATATATATATATATAAATATATATATAAATATATATATATATATATATATATACAGTATATATATGTGTGTGCGTATGTGATATCTATCTATCTATCTATATCACTAAATACTGCGATTGACCGTATACATCCCGTATAAAATGGTATTTTTTTCTTATTTAAGAGATTGAAATAAGGGCTGGTGACAATAAGGAAGACAGGGAACTTTTTGCTGATTAAGCATTGTTTATATTTTAATATTTATTGATTAAGAATGAAAGACTGACATAAACATATTTCATTATTAAATTACACAATTTTAATGTTTGTTATATTTCTGCAAGTTTGATGGTTCTTAGCCAAAAAAGATTTATACCAAAGATAATTACACCTGGGAAAAGATTAAATCGTGAAATTGTATTATTATTATAATTATTATTATTATTATTATTATTATTATTATTAACAATTTCTAAGCTACAACCAGAGTTGGAAAAGAAGGCTATAAGCCCAGGGTCCAACGGGGAAAATAGTCCAGTGAGGAGAGGAAACGAGGAAAAATTAAATATTTTAAGAACAGTAACATTGAAATAAATATCTCCTATATAAGCTATAAAACCTTTAACAAAGCAAAAGGAAGAGAAATAATATAGAATAGTGTGCCCGAGTGTACCCTCAAGCATTAAATGAAGTGAACTGCATGGTTTGGGTTCCAAATGATAATGCTTTTTAGTACTGCCAAACAAGAATGTCCAAAATTGCTGCAGAGCGTTTCGTGGACAAATACCTTCGCTCATGAACCCAGCTGTGTATTGCAGCCCATTACCCCCCCCCCCCTCCTCCCTGCGTCTCATCTTTCTCTTCCTTTCCCGGACCGAGGCAAGGACTCCAAGGAGGCACTATGTATAAGGTGAGCAACGTAGTGAAGAGGCCATCATTAGACACAGGAGTTGGCGGTGTGTCAACATTTCCTGAACCACTCAGTCGCCTCATTATCACATAGACGACGACGGCGTTGTTGACCGTTGTTGTGCAAAAGTCCTCTGCCTGACGTCGTTATTGCATCCCCTCTCAAGATTCCTCTTCGTAGGGGGAATTATTTTCAATTGTGCCTTAAGGGCATCTTACCCTTTCTGATAAAAAGCAAGTGTCTGAATATATATATAAATATATTTCTTTTCTGTCAAGCTGAGTTGCATTGGCAAACATATGACTACTCGGTCTCTCACTGTCCCTCGGATAGGGTGGAGAGGGAAGAGTCATACCCTTGTGAGAGGGGTTACCCCGAGATATACATTCGGAAACCACAATCTCCCACAAATAGCGGAACCAGCAGGTTGTAGTTTAGAAAGGAGAGGGTGGGAAAGGTTGAATAGGCGTGTGTGTTCGCATATCTATCTAAATATTCAACCGTCATTTTTGACGGGTCGCGTACACTAGTAGCATAATAGATGTTACTAAAGATGTCTTCCAGCGTTTCATCGGACTCACCTAAATTGCTTTTCACTTTCCGTTTTAAGATTTTCTTAAATATTCAAGATTCATAAGTGTGTATGTATGTGTGTGATATCTATCTATCTATGTATCTATCTTTTTATACATCCTGTATGAAATTGTATTTTTTTCTTAATGAAGAGATTAAAAGGATTACTGTTGAAAATAAAGAAGACAAAACTTTCTGCTAATTCGACCATTGTTTATTTTTTAATATTTATTAATTAAAGAATGAAAGACACAAACATATTGAATTATTAAATTACACAATTTTAAGTTTTGCTATATTTCTGGAAACTTGACGGTTATTAGCTAAAAAAAATTTTATACAGAAGATAATTACACCAGGGAAAAAATAAAATCGGGAAATTATAATAATATTAGTATTATTAATTGCTAAGCTACAACCCTAGCTGGAAAAGCAGAATCCTATAAGCCAAGGGGCTCCAACAGGAAAAATAGCCCAGTAAGGAAAGTTAACGAGGAAAAATGAAGTATTTCAAGAACAGTAACATTAGAATAGATATCTGCTATATAAACTATAAAAACTTTAACAAACCAAGAGGAAGAAAAATAATATAGAATAGTGTGCCCGAGTGTACCCTTAAGCATTAAATGAAGTTGACGACATAGGCTTGCGATCCAAATGATAATGCTTTTGAGTACTGGCAAACAGGAATGTCCAAAATTGCTGCAGAGCGTTTCGTGGACAAATACCTTCGCTCATGAACCCAGCTGTGTATTGCAGCCCATTATCTTTCTCTTCCTTTTCCGGAACGAGGCAAGGACTCCAAGGAGGCGCTATGAATAAGGTGAGCAACGGTGAAGAGGCCATCATTAGACACAGGAGTTGGCGGTGTGTCAACATTGGCCGTACCACTCGGCCGCCTCATTATCACATAGACGACGCCGGCGTTGTTGACCGTTGTTGTGCAAAAGTCCTCTGCCTGACGTCGTTATTGCATCCCCTCTCAAGATTCCTCTTCGTAGGGGGTATTATTTTCAATTGTGCCTTAAGGGCATCTTACCCTTTCTGATAAAAAGCAAGTGTCTGACTATATATATAAATATATTTCTTTTCTGTCAAGCTGAGTTGCATTGGCAAACATATGACTACTCGGTCTCTCACTTTCCCTCGGATAGGGTGGAGAGGGAAGAGTCATACCCTTGTGAGAGGGGTTACCCCAAGATATACACTCGGAAACCACAATCTCCCACAAATAGCCGAACCAGCGTGTTGTAGTTTAGAAAGGAGAGGGTGGGAAGGGTTGAATAGGCGCGTGTGTGTGGGCATATCTATCTAAAGATTTAACCGTCATTTTTGACGGGTCGCGTACACTAGTAGCATAATAGATGTTACTAAAGGTGTCTTCCAGCGATTCATCGGACCCAGCTCCATTGCTATTCCCTTTTGTTTTTATGATTTTGTTAAATGTTCAAGATTCATAAGTATGTATGTATGTGTGTGATATCTATTTATCTATCTTTCTATACATCCTGTATGAAATTGTATTTTTTTCTTAATGAAGAGATTAAAAGTAGGGCTGGTGAAAATAAAGAAGACAGAACTTTTTGCTAATTCGATCATTGTTTATTTTTTAATATTTATTAATTGACAATGAAAGACTGGCATAAACATATTGAATTATTAAATTACATAATTTTAAGTTTTGTTATATTTCTGGAAACTTGACGGTTATTAGCCAAAAAAAAAATTCATACAGAAGATAATTACACCAGGGAAAAACTTAAATCGTGAAATTGTAATAATATTAGTATTATTACTTGCTAAGCTCCAACCCTAGTTGGGACAGCATAATCCTATAAGCCCAGGGGCTCCAAAAGGAAAAATAGCCCAGTGAGGAAAGTTAACGAGGAAAAATTAAATATTTTAAGAACAGTAACATTAAAATAGATGTCTGCTATATAAACTTTAAAAACTTTAATAACAAACCAAAAGGAAGAGACATAATATAGAATAGTGTGCCCGGGTGTACCCTCAAGCATTAAGTGAAGTGGACTGCATCGTTTGGGTTCCAAATGATAATGCTTTCGAGTACTGGCAAACAGGAATGTCCAAAATGACTGCAGAGCGTTTCGTGGACAAATGCCTTCGCTCATGAACCCAGCTGTGTATTGCAGCCCATTATCTTTCTCTTCCTTTTCCGGACCGAGGCAAGGACTCCAAGGAGGCGCTATGTATAAGGTGAGCAACGTAGTCAAGAGGCCATCATTAGACACAGGAGTTGGCGGTGTGTCAACATTGGCCGTACCACTCGGCCGCCTCATTATCACATAGACGACGCCGGCGTTGTTGACCGTTGTTGTGCAAAAGTCCTCTGCCTGACGTCGTTATTGCATCCCCTCTCAAGATTCCTCCTCGTAGGGGGTATTATTTTCAAGTGTGCCTTAAGGGCATCTTACCCTTTCTGATAAAAAGCAAGTGTCTGACTATATATATAAATATATTTCTTTTCTGTCAAGCTGAGTTGCATTGGCAAACATATGACTACTCGGTCTCTCACTTTCCCTCGGATAGGGTGGAGAGGGAAGAGTCATACCCTTGTGAGAGGGGTTACCCGAGATATACATTCGGAAACCACAATCTCCCACAAATTGCCGAACCAGCGTGTTGTAGTTTAGAAAGGAGAGGGTGGGATAGGTTGAATAGGCGTGTGTGTCCGCATATCTATCTAAATATTCAACCGTCATTTTTGACGGGTCGCGTACACTAGTAGCATAATAGATGTTACTAAAGGTGTCTTCCAGCGTTTCATCGGACCCACCTAGATTGCTTTTCACTTTCCGTTTTATGATTTTCTTAAATATTCGAGATTCATCAGTATGTATGTATGTGTGATATCTATCTATCTATGTATCTATCTTTTTATACATCCTGTATGAAATTGTATTTTTTTCTTAATGAAGAGATTAAAAGGATTGCTGTTGAAAATAAAGAAGACAAAACTTTTTGCTAATTCGACAATTGTTTATTTTTTAATATTTATTAGTTAAAGAATGAAAGACACAAACATATTGAATTATTAAATTACACAATTTTAAGTTTTGCTATATTTCTGGAAACTTGACGGTTATTAGCCAAAAAAAAATTTATACAGAAGATAATTACACCAGGGAAAAAATAAAATCGTGAAATTGTAATAATATTAGTATTATTAATTGCTAAGCTACAACCCTAGTTGGAAAAGTAGAATCCTATAACCCCAGAGGCTCCAACAGAAAAAATAGCCTAGTGAGGAAAGTTAACGAGGAAAAATTAAATATTTTAAGAACAGTAACATTAAAATAGATATCTGCTATGTAAACTATAAAAGCTTTAACAAAGCAAAAGGAAGAGAAATAATATAGAATAGTGTGCCCGAGTGTACCCTCAAGCATTAAATGGAGTGGACTGCATCGTTTGGGTTCCAGATGATAATGCTTTTGAGTACTGCCAAACAGGAATGTCCAAAATTACTGCAAACGTTTCGTGGACAAATACCTTCGCTCATGAACCCAGCTGTGTATTGCAGCCCATTATCCCCCCCCCCCTGGAGTCTCATCTTTCTCTTCCTTTTCCGGACCGAGGCAAGGACTCCAAGGAGGCACTATGTATAAGGTGAGCAACGTAGTGAAGAGGCCATCATTAGACACAGGAGTTGGCGGTGTGTCAACATTGGCCGTACCACTCGGCCGCCTCATTATCACATAGACGACGCCGGCGTTGTTGACCGTTGTTGTGCAAAAGTCCTCTGCCTGACGTCGTTATTGCATCCCCTCTCAAGATTCCCCTTTGTAAGGGGTATCATTTTCAAGTGTATCTTAAGGGCATCTTCTACTTAAAGAACAAGTGTCTGGTTTTATATATATATATATATATATATATATATATATATATATATATGTATATATATATATATATGTATATATATATATATATATATATATATATATCTTTCCTGTCACGCTGAGTGACATTGGAAAACGTATGACTCCTTGGGTGTGATGGGTTGAATGTACGTGTGTGTGCATATCTATCTAATTATTTAACCGTCATTTGTTGACGGGTCGCGTACACTAGCAGCATAATAGAAGTTACTAAAGGTATCTTCCAGCGATTCATCGGACCCAGCTTCATTGCGTTTCACTTTTGGTTTTATGATTTTGTTAAGTATTCAAGATTCATAAATATTACTGATACAAGAACGCGTATCGTAGCATATCTTCAGTGCGAATCTCCTTGTTGGCCTTCACTACCATACTCCATTAAAGCAGTTTATCTAAATAAGTAAATTGCTTTTCCTCTTGTTACCAACCTTCGCGAGAATGTAGTTCACTTCATACCTTCTAAATGAATGGTCTTTGTGCCATTGTTCCAAATGGCACTGTGGAGTCCTTGACATGTTTGTAGGTTATGTTTCTTCAAGATCCACAAACTCTCATGAAAATAGAAAATATGTCAATGCTAATGTAAAACACGGTAACTAATATTCACATTAATAAAATTATATATATATATATATATATATATATGTGTGTGTGTGTGTGTGTGTATATATATATACACGTATATAATATATATGCATATATATATATATGTGTGTGTGTATATATATGTATATGTATATATATGTATATGTATATATATATATATATATATATATATATATATATATATATATATATATATATATATCTTAATATACAATTGCATCATTTTTTTTAATCATCAGAAAGGAATGTTTAAAATTAGTTCATTCATTTCTGTGTTGCTTGATGCAAAGAATTCATCGCTGATATTGTGTCCCTTTTCAGTATTGGCAATGAAATTTCTGCGGGTCATTAGTGAGCACGAAAAGGCTTGACCTAGATTTGACCATGACAATCAGTCTTTCATACCAAATTTAGTGTATCATTTTTATTTTGTTAACATTAAATTTAAGTTATTTTTTTTCTAAGATTAACACTTATAAGTTTGAGAATATCAACTTTTTTTTATATCTTTAAGTAACTAGAATCTTTTTTTAAGTTCAGCTTTTTCGTATCAGCATTACGACTCTGAAGTTTCACTATTTTCATTTTTGTAATTATGTCCATAACATTTTTTTTTTTTTTAATTTCAAAAAAATAATAGAAAGGTTCTCCCAGAAGTAGGCTGCCATAAAGCAAACCTCAACTCCATTCCTAGTAAGTTTATTCTTTTAACTAGTATACGCAACCCGTCAAAAATGACGTTCCTGTGGCCTGATTGGTACGTCTCTGCCTGGTGTTTGCCAGTCGGGGGTTCGAGTCCCGCTCAGACTCGTTAGTGCCATTAGTGTCTGCAACCTTACCATCCTTGTGAGCTAAGTTTGGGGGGTTTGGGGGAGCCTATAGGTCTATCTGGTGAGTCATCAGCAGCTACTGCCTGGCCCTCCTTGGTCCTAGCTTGGGTGGAGAGGAGGCTTAGGCGCTGATCATATAATATATGGTCAGACTCTAGGGCATTGTTCTGATTGCTAGGGCAATGTCACTGTCCCTTGCCTCTGCCATTCATGAATGGCCTTTAAACCTTTAAAAATATTTAGTAGATATGTAAATACACACGCATATACACGCACACACATAGTGTACCTCTTCTGGCATCCCCTCCCACCAGATTATGGCTACTCCATATAGAGACCAAGTAGTTATACGTCTGGCAATGCCGCTGAGTGTTACCGGAAATATATAAATATATATATATATATATATATATATATATATATGTATATATATATACATATATATATATATATGTATATATATATATATATATATATATATATATATATATATATATATATATGCAGTATATATATAATCAGACACATGATCCTTACTATATAGGGGAGATTGCTTAAACACTAACAAGGGTATATAACGAAATGGATATAATGTATGATGTGAACTCTAACTAGAGAGCAAACACGACCTCGAAATTTGTATTGAAACGGCATATGTTAATAATCATGGGGTCGCCATCCTGCTTAATCAGTTTGAAAGGGGAAGGAAATGTGTTTGAAATATATGAAACGACTTAAAATGTCAAACTATTGAGAACAACATTAGGTAGTAGGTTGGCCAGGGCACCAGCCACCCGTTGAGATACTACCGCTAGAGAACTATGGGGTCCTTTGACTGGCCAGACAGTACTACATTGGATCCATCTCTCTGGTTACGGTTCATTTTCCTCTTGCCTACAAAAACACCGAATAGCCTGGCCTATTCTTTACAGATTCTCCTCTGTCCTTATACACATGACAACACTTAGATTACCAAGGAATTCTTCTTCACCCAAGGGGTTAACTACTGCGCTATAATTGTTCAGTGGCCACTTTCCTCTTGGTAAGGGTAGAAGAGACTCTTTAGCTATGGTAAGTAGCTCTTCTAGGAGAAGGACACTCCAAAATCAAACCATTGTTCTCTAGTCTTGGGTAGTGCCACAGCATCTGTACCATGGTCTTCCACTGTCTTGGGTTAGAGTTCTCTTGCTTGAGGGTACTCTCGGGCACACTCTTCTATCTTATTTCTCTTCTTCTTGTTTTGTTAAAGTTTTGATAGTTTACATAGGAAATATTAATTTAATGTTGTTGCTGTTCTTAGAATATTTTATTTTCCTTTCTTTTCTTTCCTCACTGAGCTATTTTCTCTGTTGGGGCCCCTGGGCTTATAGCATTCTGCTTTTCCAACTAGGGTTGTAGCTTAGCAAGTAATAATAATAATAATAATAATAATAATAATAATAATTATAATAATAATAATAATAACTTTATTAAGAAGGAGTTTACTGTCAGGTTTATATAAATGAAAAAAAAAAGACATTCAATATGTCGTCGGTCATTAATAAATTAAGCCACCGAGAACCTGTGATTATGACATTTGACATTTAAAAGTCTAATCTATGAAAATTAACTATTATGGAGATGTAACTGCAATTTAATTATATGAAAAGGATATGATGAATATGAACTTGGAAGTGGAGTTTAAACCTCGAAAAATATAATCCTGATCTGTGAGCTTTAAGGATCAAACTGGATAAACTTAATCATAATGGAATTAAAGTTATGAATTAATAAGCATAGAAAACATGTCTTAAATATACAGCCTTCTGTAAAGCATTCGGCCTTTTTTTTTTTTTTTTTTTTTTTTTTTTTTTTTTTTTTTTTTTTTTTTTTTTTTTAACCAAGTACGCTTAATATGCCTAAAATCAGTGACCTTTGCGTTAGACCTACTTTATATCCACTGCACGTATTCCTTTGAAGATTGGTGCAAAAAGAAGTGTTTCACTAATTTTCAATCGAAGCTAAATTTTTTATTTTATGTAATCCTCAACATTTAATAATAATAATAATAATAATAATAATAATAATAATAATAATAATAATAATAATAATAATAATATTATTATTATTATTATTATTATAAATATTATTACTATTATTACTATTATAAATATTATTACTATTATTATTATGAATAATATTATTACTATTATTATTATTATTATAATAAATATTATTATTATTATTATTATTATTATTATTATTATTATTATTATTATTATAAACCAAGCCGAAGAATGCCATTGAAAATTTGATGGTAACTTATCATCTTCACGTTGTCATTTCATACTCACCTGTGACTCGTTAGCAGTTTCATTAAACAAGAAATCTCTCTCTCTCTCTCTCTCTCTCTCTCTCTCTCTCTCTCTCTCTCTCTCTCTCTCCAACTTAACTTTTCAATGATTAAGTATTGCTTTTCTCCGTCTATAGCTACAAAAACTTTAGAGCTTCGACGGAATAATCTTCATTCATTGACTTAAATATTTTGTTTTATTTTACCAAATAAAAATAGCGTACCAATACTCCTCAGTATATTTACAGTATATTACTGTATCCTCTCATAGCCGGGAAAGAGGACTGAGTTTTCAAAACCGTTCACGTATCATTTATTACACTGTTAAAAATTACCGTAATTTTATTTTGGAAATTCTCCGTAAAAATATACTGTTCTCAGAAGTATTTCAGTAAAATACATGCGACCGTAATTTTACCATATTTTGTTATTATCTTTTACGGGTTATTGACAGTAATATCACTTATTAACGTCAATATATCCGTTTTTTAAAACTGTAAATGTCTGGCAACTTTTGTGCCAATATTTTTTCCGGGTTTTTTTTCCCTTTTTTTTGTTTTTTGTTTTTTTCTTTTTTTTACGGCAAATTTTTAAGTGTACAAAAAAGTTTTTCTTTTGTCCTCAGAGAACCGACGACCTCCCACATACAGTGACCTTGGAGCAGCTGTTGCTGGAGGTCTGGTGTCCTTGGCGCGTTCGGCCCATCGGCCGGCCTCAAGACTTGGAATCGACATACCTTTGGACCCATTACGATCATCCTCGGAACTCAAGTACGTCCACGAAGGGGATTTGCTCCATCTTAAGCTCGTCCTCGACAACGTTACCCTCATCGGATTCAAATCTCTCACAGTCCAGGAGGTAATAAGGCTGAAGGTCCATTATTATTATTATTATTATTATTATTATTATTATTGTTATTATTATTATTATTATTGAGGCTTAACACTAAGTACTGCTGTAAAAATGTGCAATTAATTTTATTAGTAATATAAATATTGCTGCTCTTTTTTTTTTTAGCTTGATATATTGTAATAAGCGTGATATCGTATGAGAAAGTGGAGAGTAATTGTAAGCAAAAATTGTGTTGATAAAGGTAAATATAAAACTGGCTTGGTTGATCATTAAGTGGTTATATAAATATAGAAAGAACGGATGAGATTGATTCATGAAGGTATGTGAGAGTTAATGTAACGGATAATGGTACAATGAGAGAAGAGGTGATTCAAGGGTTAAATTTTGGAAAGATATTTTTGTCCGTCTCTGGACGTCGCGTTTAGAATGGATTGCTAAACCAACACTCCTTTATAGAAGTGAAGTGGTGACGTTGAATGAGACTAAGTCTGCTGTGACGTATTGTTTTCCCATAGCGTAAGAGGAACTGAATGGGTGAGAACTGTGGAGATGAGTGGAAGTGGTTAAAGGGTGAGTATAAG